>NW_015646352.1:1263047-1270179 GCF_001515625.1 Sinocyclocheilus rhinocerous | reverse complement strand
GTATTTATGTCCCCACTGGATGCAACAAATGCCTCGTTTGTAATGGGTTTTAATGTTTTTGTCTCGTTGCTCTGGCTGGGACACGGCATCAGAGTATGGTAAGGGGCGTAACATTTCTGTCACACGCTTGAGGTATTCGGCCAATTACAACGCACTGGATAGCTGGCCAATCAGAGCACACCTCGCTTTTCAGACCGATGAGCTTTGTAAAAATCGACATGTTTCAGAAAGGCGGGGCATAGAGGAGAAACAATAATGTACAGTATGTGGAAAATAATGTGTTTTTTGAACCTTAAACCGCATAAACATTTCATTACACCAAATACACAAAATAATGTTCTTTTTAGCAACATCAAATGACCCGTTAAAGACTTTTTAAAGAATGCAGATTCAATACAACTATATTTTGTCTTACTGCAGTAGTAGATTTTTTTTTTTCATTTGATTTACATATAAATCCGTTACAAAAAAATCAAAGAATCTGATAAGACAAAACACACTTATATTCAAGATATATGCTTCTCAAGTAAAGGTGTTTTGTTTTAAGGATTTTTTTCTCATTCAAAATAAGACTCAAAATCTAATTTACACAAATGCATGTTCACGTAAAAATGTGTCACAACAGATTTGACATGAGTGACAACGTAGGTATGAATATGAGCATATGTTTTGAACGTAAGCAAATGACATTTGAAATCTAAAGGTTTTTCTGTGAAGACTTTGATCATTTTTGTCACACAAAGCTACTATGACTTAGGGGTGTGCGATATATATCGTCTACGATATTAATGATGTGTGATTTGACATTATCGAGTATATCGCAAAAACCAAACAAAACACCTACAGAGTGCACGCATGAACTATACGTGATGTAGTATAATAGGCTAGACTAGTGCGCGTGCGCATTTAGAGTGCATTCTTTCACTGTGTGATTCAGTCTGTTAAAATGCATTTAAAATGCTCCCAAAATTCAAGATATGGGGGCAGAAAATGTATATATATTTATATCATTTCATATAGTTAAACAAAATTATACGAAGAGTGCCATTTTTTTTCTCCAAAAATCAGCATGATTACAAATGTGATATTGATTTTATACAACAGTTGCATTAAACAAAAAGTTAATATTAAGAGACTTGCGTTTTAGACACCATGTTGCATATGTTTAAAATATCAAAACATTATTTATGCATTTGTAGCTGCAGGTTAAATGCATTCATTTCGCTCAAAGCTGCATTAAACAGTGTGTACATCTAAATGCCACTTCAGATGCAGCTTCAGATGCAGTGTTTCCTCTGCATTGCAAAGATTAATTTTGTTGATACTGATTTTATTTGTTTGGTGATAGCCCAAATGGGAGGAAAATATATATTTCAATACTTTCTCTCTCAGTTATATCATTGGGTAATTAAACTGTATATGTATATTGCGGGCATCGGGGAGCCGCTATTATGCCTGATATTGAAACTGCTTTTGAGTGCACAATTGCTTTTTAGTTTCACTTTCACTTTCTAGATTCGCGATCGCACGTACTTTGTTTATACTATGGAGCGGCAGTACTTACCACACATTTTACAAGATTAGATGTTTGTCAGTGGTGCTCAGGATCTGCAAATCATTCGCCATCGTCCTTAGTCATCTCTCCTTACTCTGTTTATGTGGTAAGTGAAATTTTATGTACTGTAATGTAACAGGCTACCGCTAGCAATCGTTATTTGTTTTCCGTGCCTTTCTAAATACGAATTCACGCTTCGGGCACACCCCGTAACCCCCCCTCCCAGATGTCATTGTCCATCGCGATGTTTCACTGTAGACATCGTCCGATGCCAATTTTGTAGACATCGCCCAACCCTAGCCCAAATGTCTTATTGTAATTGCTTTATTGATTAAATGTAAGAATTTGAAGCAAAAGATAATGCACACTTTTAGAAAAAAATGGCTTTATAAAGGTAAAAGTACCCATAAAGGGTACAAATCAATTTAAACTTATTGAAAAAATATAAATTTCTGTCACTACTGTGAACTGATCACCACACAGAATATGAAAAATATCACAAACTTTTGGAGTCAGCTGTCCACGGCAGTCCTAAAGGTTCCAGTGCAGCACACTCAGCAAAATATTGTCTGATTATTGTTATCGATAAAATCCCAGAAAATATTGAGATATAATTTTTTGTCAATATCTCACACCCCTGCTATGGCTTTGTAATTTATCACTTTTATGATGCTTTTTGTCCTTTTGGGAGCTTAACGGATCCTAATCATGCTTCAATCTTGTAGGGAAAAATAGCAGCATAAACATTCTTTAAAATTTCTCCTTTTGTGTTTCAAGTCTTCAACAAAGACGGGTTTGGAACAACATGTGGGTGAGTAAATGATGATTTTGTAGTGAACTAATCATTTAAACAAAAGCCTCTAGCTTTTTATTCATTTTGTGAGCTGCTTGCTTTAAAAGACATAGCATTTGTCATTATAATGAAGCAACTAGGATTTGGCTTGATGAGAAGAATCCAATTTAGGATTTAATTTCCAACAAGAGTCAACCTCTCTTACCTCTCTGTTAATAAAGACTGTGCTTCGTATGGATGAGACAAAGGCAACAAGAGGAATCATTACTATGCTCCCTTACCCACACTCCCTTTTCTAGATGCTAATTATTATGTGCAAAGAACAACAAACACAAACTGCTTACATTACATCAAGCCCACAGGCCATTACATTTATTGATCTTTCTGCATACTTCGGTACTAGGATGCCATCCAATATGAGAAGAAATATAATTCAAATAAATTTTCCAGGAAAAATTATTGTGCCATTTTTAAAAGCAATATACAATGCAAAGTTTTCTGCTTGAATACAGGAATTATAGATCAATGCCCACTCTTCAGTGTCACATGATCCTTCAGAAATCACTCTATGATGTCAATTTGCTGCTCAATAAACATTTTTTATTATTTGTATTATATTATCAATGTTGAAAACAGCTGCTCAGTATTTTTGCTGAAATGGTGATAAATGTTTTTTTTCCAGAATTCTTTTATGAATATAAAGTTCAAAAGAACAGCATTTATTTGAAATAAAAATATTTAGTAATGTTACATGTTTTTACTGTCTCTATTGACTGTCACCAATTTATTGCATTCTTGCTGAATAAAGCTAAATTCTAAATTAAAATTTTATTTTATTATTTTTTTTTTTTTAATTAAAATAAAGAGAAAAAAAACGTTAGAATGGTTGTCTACTGAGAAACACAAAATATATTTAAAAAAAATTAAAATAAAAAAACTTAAAAGTGGGACCCAAACATTAACATTTGGGCCCCATTAATTTAAAAAATATTTTATTTTGTGTTCTGCAGAAGAAAGAAGGTCATACTGTACATGTTTGGAATGACATGAGATTGAGTAAATAATGACTGAATTTTCATTTTTAGGTTAACTATCCCTTTAAATATGCCAATGGAGATAGGAAAGGTTGTGTTTGCCACTGTATTTGAACCTTTAGAAACAAAGACTTACCTCTGGACTTGGTCAGTTTGCAAAACTTCATCAGTTTTGATCTGGGTGTTTGAATTCTTCTTCCTGCATTGAAAAGGCAATTAAAGGTGATGGAGAACTAGTTTAGATTGTGGAAGTGCACTTGAATCAGTTCTGTGAGGCAGGAAAACACCAACCAGTTCCAGTTCATCCCTGTTGAGCATTAATGAACACGGCTCTCAGTATAGCCGTCATGGAGCGGACGCAGCGCTGCGACCTGGCCAGATAATGAGCCTATCTCTGCTGCTTGCTTCTGTGACCTTTTTGCTTCACCGTAATAGATGGAGCCTCCCACTGTGCAAGAAGCCCGAGGGCTCTGAACTGCTCAGGATGGGACTGGTCTATCTTAACATGCCCTCTGAGCTCCTCAGATACACACAATCACAGATGATTGGATTTGTCAGGGAGCCTTAGAAGCCCAATGAGGTGTGCTGACCACTCATGCAGTTTTCTTTACAGTGCCCAAAGTCACTTAAAGAAAGACAGTAAGTCCATGACCAACATGCACACACATTATTTGCTAAATCAGCCTTGTTTTCTTGTTTTAACATCCTTAAAACATGTCTCCAGTCAAGTCTCAGGTGTTTAGGTAGAGGCCAAATTTAGTTTAGTTTAAAAACCTTGTTGAAGAGCAGTCCATGTAATATATTGTTGACATTTGGACTCTGTATTCAATCAAAAGTCACTTAATTTGTGACTTATGAGTGGCTCAAGTTGAGAGGCTAAGTAATGATAAAAGTTTTTACATGCTCTCAGCAACACTACACACCCATCTGATCCCAGTGCAGAGTGTGTCCATTAACATAGATCAGTTAATAATTGACAGCACGTGAAAGTTCTGGCAGCCATGGGATCAGCCAATGCTTGGCTGCCATGTGCATTAAAGGCCCATTTGGGTTCAGCACACACTTTGATTCATTACTAATGTATGGTCGTCGTCTTCTCTTCCATCCTGTTGTGTCATTGCATTAACACACTGAGATGAACCACAGAGCTGCATGCATAACGGTTGATCGCTGATGACCCACGCACTACATTGTTACCTAGATCACATCGGTTACATCGCGATTGTGCTCTGGGGTAATGCATTTAACCCTGGTTTGCTCCAGAGGGCTTGTTCAAGCAGTTAGTTAAGCTGGTTAGCATAGGCTGTTAGTCTATATCAGGGGTCCTCAACTCTGGACCTCGAGATCCACTTTCCTGTAGAGTTTAGCTCCAACCCCAATTAAACACACCTGAACAAGCTAATCAATGTCTTCAAGATCACTACAAAGTTGCAGGTAGGTGTTTAATCCAGGTTAGAGCTAATCTCTGCAGGAAAGTGGATCTCAAGGTCTAGAGTTGAGGACCCCAGGTCTATAGTCCATTGACTTCATTGACATTTTTTTTATTATTTAATTGACCATTCAAAATGTATAATATATAAAGTATGTACACATACATACTGCTGGCCAAAAGTTCAAAATTACTTTTTTTTTTTTTTTTACAGATTTTGAAAGAAGTCTCTTATGCTCATTTTATGATAAAGATAAGTCATTATCATAAATTTGAGTGGTGCTAGTGTGACAAGATCACCATTAAAGTGATAGTTTATGCTTTGTTGGCTCCCAATACACTGAGGCTCGTTATGATGAGATTTGCATTATGAATTGCATTTTAGTTTGTTATACGAACATCTCTAATTTAAAAAAAGTGCAATTTGTGGCTATTTTCAGAAGTGATAATTAGACAGCAGGTTTCTGCTCGCTGTTAGGAGTGGATAGCAAAGTGCAAAAACAGGATCCCCTTGAGGTGAAACACTTCTCTGTTCCCATAAATCTGTATTGAGTGCTTACTGTACATGTCAGACAACTGTAATGTGTTTTATTTCTTAAATGGGCTGTTTGTGATGTTTTTCCTTTGATGTCCATTTATAATATTTCTTGCACCAAAAACAGTTGTAATTTAGCTGTACGTGACTGTTTTCTACCCTCTTTCTGACCTTTTAAATTGAACAGACTTTCGTTGCATGTGTAATGAGTTGCAGTGTTTACTGGCAGGTTTGCAGTAGGGCCAAATACGATTGGCACTGCATTGTTCTTCAATAGCAGTGTCTTTGCCAAAGTTGAATTACAGTGTGACACATTCATAAAACAGGCTGTGCCTTTCAGCTTTCTGTTCGAAGAAACTCCTAAATCTAAATAATAAATTTTGGGGTTTAACTCTTTAAATGAACTTTAAATCCTGCAGGTTTTTGATAAAAGGTGTGCTATTGCTTTAAGCAAACAGACATAAAATTATAATTAAAATCCAATCCCCAAAAAAATCCAATATGCTTACTTTGAAAAACCTTAGCACTACCCAAACCCCTCAAAACACCTTTTGAGCCATAGATATGTATACGTAGATGCCTCATTAGTGACTGTTTCTATGGGCCACTATACGTAAGCCGTCCGCCATATTGGAAGGGTCAACTTGACGTCATTCACCATAATAATCAATGAATATTCGAAGACGCCACAATCCTTACATATCTATGGTTCCGCCCATCTCTCACATTCTCACCTGGGAAAGGTTATCCCCGTTTTTTCGGGAATTTAAATCGCGGCGATTTTTACAACCATCGGCTGTGCAGGATTGTGGAATTTTTGAATATTCATTGATTATTATGGTGAATGACGTCAAATTGACCGTTAAATATGGCGGACGCGTCTACGCGCTTGGAGCTGTCGAATGAGGATTCTACCTATATATATCTATGTTTTGAGCAACCACCAATAACACTTCAGAAGTATGGCAGTGAATTTTGCACTTAAAACATCAAGTAAAGAAGCAGTTCTATGGTATTGACCATTTAAAAGTGTTTAAAAAACAATTTCTGTACAAGTTGTATCCAAGGAAGTGTTTGTTTATATGATACTGCACACTGCTATGGAATGCAGGAATAAATAGACCGTTATAATGAGTAGAAGCTCAAGGAAGCCTTGGTAAATGTAATTTAATTTGCACTAAATCAAATTTTATGACATGATTCTTTAAGTTAATGTATCCTGTTTCTGTTTTGCTGTGTCTCTTCTAGGATAATGTGGATCTGGGTGATCTGATGTTTTCTCTTTGTTACTTGCCAACTGCCGGCCGACTGACAATAACGATAATTAAAGCCAGAAATCTTAAAGCCATGGACATCACAGGAGCGTCTGGTAGGCTTCCCATCGCCCTCACCTCTAAATGACTTATTGTCTCCGCAGTAATGATTTTTTGGTGTCATCGTGACATGTTAAAACGTAGGGTGCCATGGCATCTCTAAAAGAGCATTGATTTAATCGACCAAACACTTGAGAATGTGGCAGGAGATTTTACATACACAGGTAGTTGCTAAGTGGGGTTGGGCAAAATCCAGAATTTCTTTTGCAGTTCATCTAACCAAACCCATCACACATGATGTTGCATTGGAGTAAAATCAGATCAGGTTGACAAGAAGAGCTATTAACAGCATTTACAGAAGTGCTTTTCCAGCCTCGTGCTTCAAAAAATATATATAATAATAATTAATTATTATTTTATTGTACACACACACATATATTAATAATATAAATTTTAATTGTATATTAATAATA
>NW_015646352.1:1259538-1262683 GCF_001515625.1 Sinocyclocheilus rhinocerous | reverse complement strand
TGTGTGTGTGTGTGTGTGTGTGTGTGTGTGTGTGTGTTTTATATCAGTCCTTTTTAATTCACTTTTCTAAATTCAATGCATTTCTGTATCCTGTTTCAACCCCATTTCATATTCAGCTGAAAAAAATTTAAAATCCATTTTTAATTCAATTCTAAATGGCTATTTATGTGATTTTCTGTCTATAAGATCCTTATGTAAAGGTTTCTCTGATGTGTGACGGCCGGAGACTGAAGAAAAGGAAAACGTCAACGAAAAGGAACACTCTCAATCCTGTCTACAATGAAGCCATTGTTTTTGATGTTCCACCTGAGAACATCGACCAAATAAGTCTTTTAATAGCAGTAATGGACTATGACCGGTAAGATACTAATGTGTCTTTTTAGCTTCTAACTTAAAACTAGCGACATTACTCACATCATAGTATTATGTCGTTGTTGCATTTACATCTGAGCAAACTGAAGAAATTATCAAACACATTCGAATATGTCGTGTTTGGGAAGTCTGATTTATTTTAGAAAACTGATTTGTTCAAACAACTCAATTACATGAAGAGGTTCAGAAAATGACTGATTCATTGTTCATGCACAGTGTTTTACACCTTTAAAAAACACCTTGAATAGCTTTAATATAGCAAGCTGCCTTTTATCTTGTACTACTATATTTTAAAAAACTGTTGCATGAATATAGTTGGGCTTGTTGAAAAGACCAACATATGTAAGCAGCAAGCATCCAAACCAGCATAAACCAGCTTGGTCTTGTTAGATAAGCCTGTCTTTTCAAAGTCGCTTCCCCAACAATATTGTTAGCCCTTCAGTTTTAGCAGAGCTAATCCAAACGTACAGCTAGCAGCGTGGAGGGAGCTTGTGAGTGTTCACTGTCAAATTTGAACTGAAAAAGAGTCTCGTTTAAATTATATATGCTTTTAATTTTTGCCAAGCACAGTGCTCAGAGACTATAGAAGTTTATTCTTAGTACTGGTGGGTGATCTGAGGAATAGCCTGAGCTGTATATTCCCAATGCAGCGAGAGATTCATATCAGATTTAGATCACTGTCCTGTTTGAGAAGTACGAACCGCAGCGTTTAAGTGTCTCATCGCTGCTGCAAAAACAAATGAACAGAGAATGGATGGAGACCGAGAGACCTGGTGTCCTTGTGATGTGTATTGAAAGGTATATGAAAATATCTTGCAAAAATCATCAAATTTTTTTATTGCTAAAAGTGGGTAGACAACACTTTAAAGTTGGAAAAGACTAGAGACATTGTTTTGGAGGTGTCATGGTTCAGCTGTCACATTTTAAGCTTGGATATGCTCTTCTCATTCACAGCGTAGGTCACAATGAGGTTATTGGCGTGTGCCATGTGGGAAACAGAGCTCAGAGTTTGGGACGCGATCACTGGAATGAGATGCTCACATGTCCACGCAAACCCATCGCCCGCTGGCATCCGCTTGTAGAGGTACTGTTGAGCTTACGATTATCACTTTATGTCAATTTCAACAGAATGATTTGTTTTCGGAGATGTGTTTGGAGACCTAGATTCACTAATAGTCTGTTAATTACATTTGCTGATGTTTGGAGGTCTTCTGAATCAATCAAGTAAATCTTTAAATACTCTTGGATCCAGGGCTGTTCATTCTGAGTATTCTTACAGATATTATAAATAATAAAAGGTATATTTAAATGTTAATATACATATCTGTTTTGCAAGCAAAAGGCACAATGCCATCTTTTGAGAAAGAGCTGAAGAAGCCCACAGTATGATGAAATGTCCTCATGCATGAATTTTATATTTCATTTTTGTATTTATTTGCTATAATTAATTTTTTTAATTTAATTTGTTAATATTATTTTTATTTAAAATTTTTGCTCTTATTATTTATTATCAATTTATTTATATGCTTACATGTATTTTTAATTATTATATTATACTATATTTAGTTTATTACTACACTATTTTTAATGTACATTGTTTTCAAAGTTGTGGAAAATACACACAGACTTGACATACTTTGATATTACTTTTGCTTTAACTCCAATTTTATTTAATTTTGTTTTGTTTTGATATTAATACTTTTTCATTAAAAAAAATATTTTTTCTTTACATTTTTTTAATAATAGTATTTTTATGTATTTATTTATGTATATTATTTTCGTCTTTTATTATTTAGTTTATTGCTTGTATCATACACTATTTTTAATGTACATTTTTTTATAGTTCTCATAAAATACACATACTTTACCACATGTTTTCTGTTCTTAAACCACTCTCCCTCGAGGAAACTTAAAGGAATATGTCTCAAGATCATTTCGCTATCAGATGAGCTCTCTTCTCGGCTCACTCGGGCTACAGCTGTGCTTACCTGCAGTCGTGAATGCAGTGATGGACAGCTGTCTTTCCTCAGTCCACTGGTGCTTGGATTTCATGTGATTTTCTCATTGTGGTGGTGATATTATGATAACTCAGTTTCACTGATTTATTTGATCAGAAGTAATTCTATTTTGTAAGATAATTTAGTAAGATCATTTTGATCAAAGTAATTATGCAATTGAAAGACTCTTGACTCATTAAATGTGGTCATGCATTCTATTGGAATTGACCCCATGACTTTGAAGTTCCTAGTGCGGAATAGCTTAAGTACAAATGTTTTTGTTTTATTTTTAGGATTGGGAAGAAAGTGTTTACTTCTGAAAGTTTCAGTATGTTTACATAAGATTCAATGTCTTATCATATGCTGCCTTTATTACATCATGCGAAACAGCAGTGGAAATGTTATTGGAGTCAACCAAACCTATGAAAGTTTGCTGCAGAAACAAACTATAAAAGCCAGTGAAAAGTTATTTCAGGTGATAATATTTAGTAAGAAAAGTCCAGTGTAATGTCTTATTTTTGTTTACTTCCAACCCCTTTGAAGAATCCCATAAAGTCTATTTTAGGTTAACACCATAGACTGTATAAAAACATGGACGTAGTGTCCGTGACGTCACCCGTAATTTTCTGAAGAGCGTTTTTGAAGCTCAAAGTGGGCGGAGCAGGCCGTCGCCATCTTGGCAGCACGTTACTCCCGGATAATCGAAAATGGGCAAAAAGGCGGGAGCTGGTTGCTGAAGCCACTCCCACCTAGCTCGACGGCAGTGTCAGCAGCGG
>NW_015646352.1:1257607-1259506 GCF_001515625.1 Sinocyclocheilus rhinocerous | reverse complement strand
CAATCCACCTGTCACTCAAGTGGCCACGCCCTTAATTATGCAGAACTTTAAGGCTTAATATAATTTGAATGGATGAGTAAAAAAAAATAAATTTTCTGCTGTAAAGTTGGGCATTTTAACATGGGGAGTCTATGGGATTGACTCCCTTTTGCAGCCAGCCTCTAGCGGCCAGTTGACGAATTACAGTTTAAGTCACTTCTGTGTTGGCTTCACGAGAGAGAGTGGGAGGTTGCCGCTTGGTTAACACTCATTTTCATCATCTTCTTTCCCGTTTTTTAAGGCTTTTCACACATTACTGCTCTGAAATCTTGTTTGTCTTCTTTGACCTCTCAGGAGCACAGAATACACATCTTCAATAATTCACAATTCCTGTCCTTCTCAACCATGTTATGCTCCCGGAGCCGCCATAATATTAAACAAAAAGGGAAGCCAAAACCTCTATAGCCTCGGCACAAATTGCATAAACAAATACGAAAATCACATCTCAGAAGATAGAGGTCAGCATTACGTCAGGCAAAACAAAGACATTTTAGGGAAAACTGAAGTCGATAAAAGGGTTTCATGAAGATTTCTGCTGATTTTTGCAGCCGTGGCACAGTCACAATTGATCTGAAGGCAAAAACGAGCCATTCAGGCGCTAAGAGGACCATTGTGACAATACACTCATAATGACATTGCAGCACTTCAGCCCTTCAGTGTCACGGAATTCAATTTCATTTCCTCCCACGATGTGTATTACGTCTGCGCTTTAAATATGATTTTCAGCATCTGATCTGATTTGAGTTCTCCTCAGCTAACCCTGATTTTTCTCTCTGGCAGTGGCTTGGTCAAAGCACGACCGGCGGTAGCCAAGGCTCCTATAATTCCCTGAGGACACCTCCTTCCCCGTAATGGATGCCGTCAAATTTCAGCCATGGAGACACCCGGCAAGGTCCAATTCACAACTTTAATGAAAAGTAAAGAGCGAGAGAGAGAAAAATATCTTGGTCCTGTTAAAGGTCACTTTAAATGTGTGCACACACTCAATGCAGTAAAAAGATTTCCTGGATCGAAGAAGAGTGTCAGGTCCACTGTATGTGAAGTGACTGTGTGTGAGCCTTGAACATTGTTCTGCTTTTGTTGAAAACTTTAGGTGAGAGGTAAGTATTTTTGACATTGTCATGTTTTACGTATCTGTATTAACACATTGTAATACACTAATATAGTTTGAAGTGTGGTGCATGGAGTCTATTTTGTGGTATTTTATTGTAAAATCTTGCTGTATAAAAATATATAAGAAATGCATAAGAAGACTTGAGTCATGATTTATGCCAAAATCAAATATTGGAAAGAAACAAAAACAAACAAACAAAAAATTATCATGAGATTAATACAAGGCTACATTTATTTGATCAAAAATACAATAAAACAGTAATATTGGGATATTATATTATTCATATTATATTATTACAATTAAAAATAGCTGTTTTTTTATGTATTTTAAGATGTAATATATTCCTGTGATGGCAAAGCTGAATTTTCAGCAGCCATTCAGAAATCACTGACAAAATCATGCTAATATGCTGATTTGGTGCTCAGGAAACATTTATTATAATTATTAATATTGAAAACAGTTACACTGCTTAATTTGTTTTGTAGAAATAATTAACAATGAGGAGCATTTGTTTGAAATGGAAATCTTTTGTAACATTATAAATGTCTTTACGGTCACTTTTGATCAATGTAACGCATCCTTACTGAATAAAAGTATTAATTTCTTTTTAAAAATTATAATAATGGTAGCCTACTGACACAAAACTTTTGAATGGTAGTTTATGTTCTAAATATTTTTTTTAATGTTTAAATGTGCTTTTCTTTGCATGCTCTGAATATTTATTTAATTTATTATAATTATATATA
>NW_015646352.1:1223128-1257597 GCF_001515625.1 Sinocyclocheilus rhinocerous | reverse complement strand
TTTATTTATTTTTTATTTATTTATTTATTTTTTTTGTCCCATTGATGTTTAAATCTGGTTTTACATACAAGAGCTGGCAAAGAAAGACTGCAAGTAGATCCAGATAGTATAAAAGATATTACATAAATTCATAAATTAAAAAGAAAAAAAAAACATTTAAATATGGGTAAAGAAATAATCGTTACAACAGTTACAACACAACAACCTGAAGTTTCAATACAAATCACTCAGAAAATAATATATATCTAATATTTGTATGCAGAGTATTGATAAAAGGCCATATGCTGCACTGTAGGCGTGTTATTTGTGTTTTGTGATATTTCTTTCTGTGAAGATTAAGTTACATTTCAGTTAGGATGCTGCTTCAGAATGTTTTTAGTAAGAGTTTATCTCTACAAAGGCAAAAACACCAAAACTAATGTTTTGCTTTCTAGAATGAGTAGAGCAATGAATAAGGTCAAAGATATGAAGGCTGAGCGTTCACTGTAATTTCTGCTTAAATGATTCATCCTCTTGCCCTTACTCTTTTAGATGGTTGTCATCAGGCCCTGACCACACATGACTGATGCTCGTCTATCCTGAAATCAGTCGAGGGTAAAAGATCCTACACAGAGGTCCCTGACAAAAGGGAAAGAAATTGCAATCTGCAAAAAAAGATGATTGATGGCTCTTTAATCAATGTCCTGCTGCACTAAGGCTTCCTGTCGTGTGGAGCGACCTGGGTTCACATCGGTGTGAGGGGTCTAAACTTTTAAAATGATGCTTGTCATACTGTGCTTTTTACCGGAGTCAGCAGGCGAGGACTGATGATAGAAAAGATGCTCCTGCCAGTCGGCAGGTGGAGATCACAATTACTGACAGCTAGTAGTGAGAGCTGATTGCCAAAGACGCAAGAACTTCAGTCAGGAAGATTCAAGAAACGAGAAGCTTAAGTTACTGATAACTTAAACTATAAAATAACATTGTAGGGTTGTCACAATATCAAAATTTGAGTAATTTATATACCAATACCAGTACAATTTTACAATTCTCAAAATTCTGTTTGATGCCACAGCAAAAACTAGACTTGAACACACTTTTTTTTTTCATTTAAAAAGTTAAATACATTGAAACAACTTCATTTTTGAATTAATAAACAAACTAAACATTGCTTCATTTTTTTAAATATTCATTTATAAAAGCCTATTATTACCAAATTAAATTATATTTGGCCTTCAAGTATTTGTCAATTAAACAAACAGCTTCATTCTTTAATAAAATATATATATATTAACAAACTTAATAGTCAAATTATACTATTATTCAAATTATATTTAAATTATATCAAATTTAATTATATTCAGTGGTGGAGGTAAAAGCCGACTCACACCGCAAAGATAAACGCCAACAAACAAGTTTGTTGGATCAGTGTGTTACCCCGTCGGGCGTCTGTTGCCGCTGGTCAGAGTTTGTTTTCACCCAACTGAACATGTTTAATCGGTGATTGTTGAGTCGTGGAATATCTGAGCAGTGTGATATGATTTTCCAACAAACGCTGACGTAATCTGACCTGGCCACGAACCGTTGCCATGATGATGAGGCAAGACTGCGAGTAAGTGCTAGGCGTGCTTAGCAAATTATCCTAAAATTGGCAGGTTTCTGGACAAGTTTGTCAGTGTCTGTTGGGGCAGTTGTCGGTGTTTGTTGGCTTTTGTCTGTGCGGTGTGAATTAGCCTAACATTACAACTACTCACGTTACTGTAATTAAGTAGTTTTTCCGGTTACTTATACTTTCATGAGTATATTTTTAAGTCTGTAATTTTACTTGTACTTAAGTACAAATGAATCAAAGTAATCTACTTCTTTATTTTTAAAATCACAATTCGTTACTGAGTACGCCTTCTAGGATTGTGACGATATTAAAATGTAATGATATTACTCGTCAAGGTGAAAAGCTGTCTCACTGGTCTGTGGGTGAAATTAGCATTGAAGATGCCACCGCTACATTTACTTTTCATTATGATGCCCACCGTGACACCGCTTCCACTGTCGTTTTGCTTTTTTATAGAAATAAAAAACATTTAATTCAGTTGGATAACGGCCACTTCAATTCTAAACTGAAAGCGTCTGCTCTGCTCATCCAGCACAAGCAAGTCTCACGTAGCCAGACCTTCAGACTGATGGCAGAAGGTCTGGGAACCTTGGCCGTTTTGAATGGCCATGGACTGCCCAAGAAGCCATATGACTGACAGGTAAAGCAACCAATCACATTTTGTTGATTCTGTCAAGCGCTAACATGGCGGCTTTCTTCTTCCATGAGGGGGTTTGGCGTCACAGCATCTTTCTTTCCAGACGGAATGTTAAAGAACGCGACACATACGTCTCCCGGTAATCCTGTATAATTCAACCAATCCGATGACAACATTGAAACTCCTGAAGTGTTTCCAATTTTGTGTGCCATATGCATCAGATGTTCAGCCAACGGTCCGTGGGCGTGAGGTCTGAGGCTGAATGAATGAATGAACGTGACAAGAGTAAGGAGAGATGACTGACAAGACCATAGTGGAGGATTCGTTGTGCAACAGATCCTAAAGCCTTGTTCAGACCAGGGGCGCCGTAAGGGGGGAAGGTTGGGATGAGGGAGAGGGGCCCGGAATGTGATTTTTACCAAGGGGGACACTGTTCAGGGGGCCCAGAAACCATAGCAACATCCCTGGTTCAGACTGTCAGTCCAAATCCGATTTTTGTTCATATCCGATTGGAATCTGAACAAAATGATCGACTGTCCACACTGTGTATCGCAACTGCTCAATTCCGATTTGTGTGTCCATGGTACTCTTTCATTTTACTCAGTATCTGCATTGGTTTCTATGGCAATGCCGTTGCGTTGTTATGTAAAACAACAATAACAGCAATACAGTTTGCAATACACGTTGTCTTATGACAACATGCAGCATCGCGCTGGATTATTTCGTTTTATGAGGCAGCAGCAGAAACGCAGGAAGTTGGAATGCTTTCCGTGCTGCGGTCTCTGCTGGTTTCAAAACTCAAAGAGTTGCGTATTCTAGCAGTATATTGTCTTTTTCTGCTTGACTTGCACTTCGCAACAACACAAACTTGTTTCTGCTAAGACATTCAGCATGTGTTCTACAAAAACGTCTGTCGTGTTTAAGTTTTATGTGGCGTGAGAACGTGAATAAGCTACCCTAAATCCGATCTGACCGGTCAGACTGAAACGGATTTCCAGGAAAGTGATTTGAATACGATTTCAAACCACATGTGAATGTGGCTCGAAACAGATTTGCAAAAATCGGATTTCTTGTAGTTTGTTGCCGTTCAGACTATCTAAATATGATTGGATTTCAATCGGATTTGCACAAAAATCAGATTTGGACTGACAATCTGAACAAGGCTTAGTGTCTCATCTCGTGGTGAGTGGATTCTAACTTAAACACCTCTGATTGGCCATTGCCTTCAAAAAATCAACAGACATGTTTATGATTGGCTACACTGCTCAACGCTATAGAAACACGCTGAAAACCAAAACCTTTGAAGCTCTCCAGAGCGCAAACACTGGATCATTTTCCAGTTCTGTTTTGACAATATGCAATTATTATAGATTCAACTGAGCGTGCTCTTGCTTTTGTTTGAGCTAGTACCACTGTAGATCCAGGCCTGTATGACAATATAAACAACAGTCGATAACCCTTTTATTTAAGGTATTAATTTATTTTCCATATTGCATTATGATTGCAAGCAGTATTGATAATGTCAAAAGGTGATGTGCAGTCAAATGTCCCCGTGTGTTTTCTCTTTAAACAGATGTTCCAATCCAATCCACTTGTTGTGCTTCGTGAAGTTTTGATGTGTTTTATGTGGTGATTAAAAAACAATATTGAGAAACAAAATCAAGCTAACCAATCAAAGGCTGGATATATTTAGATAGATGTATAAATGTAGATATTTTTCATTTGCTCTAAGTGTTTTTAAGTTATAAATGGAAAGCAAAGTTTTGTTTGAATTGCTAAAATCTATTTTCACCAAATCTTCGATTTGATTTAGTGCTTTTTGACATTTCATTAAATATCAATGGCTTGAAAGTAGCTGGTACTCTGAGTATTTTGTACTTTTACTTAATTACTTTTTTAACACCTGTACTTTTACTTGTAATTGTATTATTGATTATATTTTGCCTTCAGGGATTGGTCAATTACACAAACATGGCTTAATTTTGACACACATACGCACAAAAGAGTACTAAGCGGTTTTCTGTTTTTCTCATCAATATGTTGTTTGATTAATATGTGGCAGTTCTACCGCAAAATGTTTTGAGGTATAATGTGGGATGAGTTACACGCCAAAGTTTAATACTTCGGGTTAGGGTTTGTTCAAATCTTTGATTAAGAGTAGTAAACAGAAATATTAGCATATTAGCTTAGCAAGCGCCACTAATAACATCTTTGGGCTAAAAGTAGCAAATTTTGACAAAACTACAAGATCACGTCATGACCACAAAACTGTCTAGACTATAAAACAAATGTTGCTAATAACAAATACAGCAGCTTGCAGACTAGCAGGCTTCATTGATGACATTCTAGTTTTGTTGCATTTCTTGCTCTTATCAGCAACAGCGTGTTTTAGTTGTTATTAGGAGCATTAGTTTTGTAAATTGACCGCAGCTAGACTTCCTTCTGCTATTAGACCCATCAATGTTAACTTAATGTTACCTGAAATTGTATGATGGCAAGACGTGCTAATAATGACTCGCATTGCTAATCAAGGAGCTGGCACTCAGGGGTAGAGGAACTGTCAAGGGTGAAGAGGGAAGTGTTTCCAGTAACCGCTGTGTTCTGTGGGCCCCACCGCTTCCTAATTACTGCCAGCATTATGAATTATTTAACAGTGTGATCTCTGTGATGTGCAAAACTGAGGCAAACTCTGTGCTCTCAGATCATTTCACAGGGCCAATCTGTCACCAGACAGTAGGGTGCTTTAGTAGCGCAGGCATCATGGGAATTACGGTCCTGTCCAGCGCCGTCTCCTATCTCATTGCACCTTTTCTCTTAATTCGCTCTTAAGTCTTAAACTCTATTTATGCTCATTTACTGGTTCTGGTAATGGGGCTCTAATCAGACTGCCTTAATCAATGATATCTGGTTGATGGAGTGTTAATGGAGAGCCCTTTAGGGCCTTGGTAAGGTGGATCTGAAGATTCCAAGTGCACATGCATTGCTTTTTTAATTCTGCTGTAGGTTTTACCAAGGTGCAGTGATGGTATCCAGAATTAGTTTTACTAACTAAAACTATTAAAAAACATTTTGGTTAAATGAAATAAAATAAAACATGAATAATAGATGAACAACTTAAACTAAACAAAAATTGAAATGTTGCCTTCAACTAAACATAAATTTTAACTTAAATTTAAATTGTAACTAAAATCTACTAACTGCAATAAAACTAAAACTGGTATAAAAAATTTATTGTTTATAGTTTTTATTAATATTTTAAAATAGCTGTTATATTTAGATTTTCAGTTTGAAAAGAAGTGTCTTATGCTCACCAAGGTTGCATTTATTTGATCTATATTGTTATAATTTATAAAACTGTTTTCTATTTATAATACATGTTCTATTAATATATGTTAAAGTATAATTTATTCCTGTCAATTACCTCAATTCTTCTCCTTTTGCACCTTTAAATTAAACTTGAGCGTGGGTGTGCTAACAAGGGTCACATACAATTAAGCCAGAATATGATATGGCAATGTGTGATTTTCTCTGCTAATATGTCTAAAGAGAACACTTTCTGAAGTGCTTTCTAAATCAGATTATAGGTTACACAAACATATGTTGAAGCCTTCAATGCTCAAATGGTAGACTAGTTAATCGGTTTTGCCATTTAAACATCAGTGACATCAGGTGCACATTACTGTGGTCCATTGGAACTAATATTGATGGTTAATTTAGCCAAGCAATGTATTCATACTGTATGTGACTACAGGTGTATTTTGATGAAAAATAGAAACCATGAAATTCTTAACTACAGGTTTGCAATTTTATTTTTCCTCTCTCATCCTCTTTATAATCCTCACAAGCTATATCTCCTCTCTCATTACAATTCAGAGGTGAATTGCAGCCCATGTGCGCCTCTAGCCTTAAATGGAAGCCAATTAGGTAAGCAACGCTATGGTTACATGTCCCTGAGTTACAACCCAGGGGGATTCTGTAATATTAGGGTTTCACAGTTAGCATGCATGACTTTTTTGAAAAGCCTTGTGAAGGATTGATCATCTATCCGGTTTAATCATCAAGGGAATTCCATGCTCTCACAATTATCCAATAACGGTTTGTTATTGGCTGCTAAGCACGCAATTCATACACAGAACAATTATGGCTCCATCCTACGGCTATATCGCTGTCCAAACAATGGTAACCATGATCACTCTTTATTGTACACGCACAAACATTTATGCATGTAATGCACATAAAAACCCATAAATAAACCTACTTATATAGAACTGAACCCTAATGAGATAAGATTACAACTCACTCATAAGCATTTACATCAAGCGCAATCTCTACACAAGTGATTTTTTAATTGGTGGGCGTGTCTCAAAAAATGGGTCTCAGGTTTTTTCTGATGTTTAAAACCATGCTAAATGCAAGCAAATAGAATGCAACTAACCATATAATCATGCATAGGACAGGGATATGAATAGGTTGATCAACTTTTAAATGCATTGAGAACTTTTTCTCTCTAAAATATGTTGTTGCTAATTCACATGGTAGAAGTTGCATGAAGTGCTGTCATCCTTTGAATGAATAAAAGTAAGCAAGGTAAAGAAAATTTGTATGTACTTTCATATGAATGCGTTGGGTAAGGTGACCAGACGTCCACATTTTTCCATAATCAACTAAACAACACAATTACATTTGCTGAAAGCACCTACTTTGTGTTTAAAATTTGCATAAAATGCAAAGCAATAAGCCTAATTATGTTATTTTATGCACACACATAAAATAACATTTGAAAAGTAAAAACTAAAGTTGTAATTACTGTATATTCACAGTTTGTGAAAATAAATATATTAAATATAATTTAAAAAATGTAAAAAAAAATATTTAAAAAAAACAAAAGCATACAAAAATGAATTGTGCCAATTTTCTTAATTCATTGTTAATAACAAGAGATTTTTCAATGATATTTTGACCACTGAATTTCCATTTTCATCACTGGTTTCCATTTCTAGTCACCTTGGTGTTGGGTTGCCTTTTGAAAATCTGGGTCCTAACACAGACACACACACACAAACTATACAACATGGGTTAAAACAATTAAAATAAAATAATGTTGATTGATAAGGATATGGCAGAATTTGCACAAGTGTGGGTGTGCGTTCTGTTTTATCTCCCTGTTAGATTCCTCTCTTTCTATCATATCCATCTACATAACATGGATCAGGTTTCAGCAAGACCACCGAAGCACTTACAGTATGTGATGGTGCATAATATATCAGCTTGGGAATTTCACCAGATGTTAGGGTGATCCAACTCACTCAAGATATATATTGCATTATTTAGCATTTTTGTCATTTTAATGGAAAGTTTTTTTTACAATGTTTTTAAATGGGTTTTTTTTTTTTTTTTTTACATTTTTACAATTCCTTAAACTGTCTGATTATTTCCAGCTTTTAATTGTGGTGTCAGACTTTTGGACCCCAGTGTATTTTTACCCAATACAGGATGTGTACACAACACATATGTTAGTAGACCACATGAATATTCAAATAAATAGACTGTTTGCTTTCCTCTGCTTTCCCACTAAGTCCCAAAGTTCAAGACAGAATGTTTCAATGGTGATTAATTTTTTCCAGCACAAGCTCAGAAGAAAGACGTGCAGGTCTCTGTTCTCAAACCATGTTTAATAAACACTGCAATGCTAAGCAAGTGCAATCACCAAAACAAAGATTTCAACAACTAGTCAAAGAAAACATAAAACAGAAGACATTGGTGACAAGGTCAGTAAATACAAACAACTCTTATTTCAGACAAAGCAAATGAGCCTTAACAATAGCACAATCTTTTAAAGCAAATGAGCCTTAACAATAGCACAATCTATTAGTGCTAAATAACAGATTAGTGACAAGTAACATACACTGAATACAAGATCAAAGTTATGTTTAGAATAACATGTTTAGCCTCAGACAAGACAATAGCCATGTGTCCAAAAATCTAAATGACTCGAATATGATTTTTAGCATTTCAAATATCAAAGAGCTGCTCTGATAACATTCCCAGGGGGTGGCAAGGCAATAAAGGCTGAATAAAACCAGTCCAAGAATAGAGCCTTGAGGGATCCCTAATGTTATATTTGTTCCAGCTAAGCAATAACCCTTGATTGAAGCAACGAATATCTAGTGTCTGGTTTATCCAAATACAGTGCTAAGAATGCAAAACATTGTGTAACTTCCAAAGAAAAACAGACATACAATATTAGGTTCCGTTCACACAGAACTCCTACATCTTTACATTTACAAACTTATGCTTAATTTCATATGTATTATTTGATATGGTAACTGATGTTAAATGTGAATTAAGTAATCTCTACACCTCTAGTAACACTATACGACTAATTTTAAACAGGTTTCGGAACATTTAGTGGAGAGTGTCATGTTCTGTTTCCAAACACTCCCTTTGTCTGTGATTGGTCAAAGAGAAAGACAGTTCTGCCAAAAAACGCACGCCAATGGTTACACGATCTGGTCGGAATTTCTAAACTAACAGAGCGATGTTTTGTTAACTTAAAATACTTTTTGGGGAAATGAAGCTATACATAGATTACGTACAACTGAGAAGGTATTTTAACAGAAAAAAATGACACTTTACCTATATATTTAAATCTGTTCTACTGAAGCACAGCATTGTGTCTGCTTACTCTGTGCATTCAGAGTTTTTCTTCTTGGTTAACTGAAAATTTTCAAAAATGAAAGTGAACGTGAATAACACCAGTTTAAAAGTTATTTAAAAATAGAGCCTTTACAACATCTTATTTGTAACCAATATGTGTAGTTTAAAAGCCCTATGCAACATTGCAACTAAGAAATATTCTCAGAACTTTGGCTAACGTCCTGGCAGGTTTTTCTCCAAAATTTTAACAAATGTTCTTCCAGTAATATTAATAGAACCTTCATTCATTGTTATCTGGAATTTAATTATGTTCTCAAAACGTTAGCACACAAAAAAAAACAGCTATACATTGTTTGTGGAATGTTTTATTTCTGATATATTTTAGTTGTATATTCATGTAGCATTTTTTTTGTTACTGAAATTCAGAGAACATTCAGAAGTAACATTTCCAACATTTGCAAAATGATTACATGGAATTTTCTCTTAACATATGCATAAAATTTTCAGAGAACATCAGAAATAACATTTTCATAACTTAATGGAAACGTTAGCGAAATATTCTTAGAGCATTTTTTTTAGCTAGGATTATAGCATGCCTATGCCAATATCTAGTCTTTTTTATATCTGCTCAGTCTTTTCTGCTTGACACAAAGGATGCAATTCTATCAGGAATCATAAATTAGTGCTGTGAAGTTTCCTGTCGAAGTCATGAATGGGTTGTTGCATATGTAGTTCTAAACAGCTGGGAGCTGGTAGGGATAAAACCCTTTAAAAAGATGAGAGGGAATTATGGAAGTGTGTCAGAGGGTTGGCTCAGTTGTGGAGACTGTATGGGGACCAGGCATGCCCTCATTTGGTGGTAGAAGGAATGTTTGGGTCTGTTAGTGTATTGTCTGATATATCTGAACAGATTTGCCTTTTCACACTTATTAATTTGTGTATAAAAGTTCAACTATAGAGATAACCACATTAATTTCTAGTCATTTACCTTTTGAATTTTGAGGATCTGTAGTTTTATACTGTATGCAGTCTTTTGTGTAAATAACCGTAACCATTAGCATTAGATGCAACTCTCCAAAGCAATGTTTTTTTAAACATTTTTTAAAAATGGGCGTTTTTAACATTCAGAAATAACATTTTCATAACTTAACAGTAATGTAGCAAAACACTCTTAGAACATATTTTTGTTAGCTGGGATTTTATCATGCCCCTATATCTACAGTCTTTTTATATCTGCTCAGTCTTTTCTGCTTGACACAAAGGATGCAAATCTATCAGGAATCATAAATTAGTGCTTTGAAGTTTCCTGACAAAGTCATGAATGTGTTGTTGCATATGCAGTTTGAAACAGCTGGGATTTGGTAGGGATAAAAAAAAAAAGATGAGGGAATTATGGAAGTGTGTCAGAGGGTTGGCTCAGTGGTGGAGACTGTATGGGGACCAGGCGTGCCCTCATTTGGTGGTAAAAGGGATGTTTGGGTCTGTCAGTGTTGTCTGATATTTCCGAACAGATTTACCCTTTCACACTTATTAATTTGTGTATAAAAATTCAACTATAGAGATAAACACATTCATTTCTAGTCAGTTACCTACCAGAATTTCAGGGATCTGTTGTTTGATATGTATGCAGTATTTTGTGTACATAACCATAATCATTAGCATTAGATGCAACTCTCCAGAGCAGAGATGGTTATAAGTCCAAATAATATACACTTTTATGGGCTTGAGATAGGGACGTGAAGTCACTGATGATGAGATGTTGTTAAACTCATTCAGTATTGGAAGAGACACCACGTTCCACTAATGGAACCTTTGATGAGGGGTTTTGTCTCGCTTTGCTGGGTTAGAGTTCGGTCAGCAGCCACTTAGACTTATTAATGGAAGTACTTTGGGAGAAGGTGTGCTTAAATTAGTTTTAAAATTATTTTAATTACGATTTTATTTTTGTAAACCCAAAACTTAAGTAAATATAGTTTTATTTATATAGATTTATTGTTGTTGCTGTTGTTGATTTTCTCTTCATGCATTTGCAGTGTGCTTTATTTTAGTAAATCAAGTCCTTGAATTTGCAGAGTTGTGATTGAATTAGGCCACAAAAGTTTCCACATCAAATGTTTCCACATCATTTGAGCCTGTCGCTTTCCCTTTGCTGTGTTTTCTTTGACCACTAGCTCAGTCCCCTCATGACAATCAAACCTCATTTTTAACAATTGCCCAGGCTTCATTTTCATTTCAGTTTAAATGAAAAAATTATAATAATAGTACAATAAAAAAAATGTACCCACAGCAAATTAATGAGGCATATATAAAGAAGATTTGATCTGATACTGTAGTTAATGCAAAAGGATTGTTTTGTGATTTCTATTTAAGACACAATTTTGAATTATGTCATTATATACCAGCCTAAATTATTGACTAGCGGAATTTGGGCCAGTGGTGTCAGGAGCATATAAATGTCTAAAGGGAATCATCCAAGGGAAATGCTGAATTTCAGATAATCACGGAAAAACCAGAGATGCTGGAAAACCGATATATCTCTAATCTGTGTAAACACACTCTCATTGTCTTTGCAAACAAAATCGACAATGGACACGTGAATCCTGTTCCCAGAGCTCACATTGTTGTTTTTGTCTTAAGGCGCCATCTGATGGACAAACAGAATCACCACATTACAATTTCTCTTGGAGGTGCAACTATTTGAAAAGAATCTAGCAATATTTTAATCCTAAATAGTGTTTTGTTTTGATTTTTTTGTTTTGATTGTTGGACCAATTCAAATAAAATTATTTAATTAATTGATTTTTTAATGAATTAGTGTGAGGCTCAAACTCCTTAATTCAGGTTTTGGTTCAAAATATATAGTTGAATTTACAACTGATTCAGTATTTTTAAGAAAAAACACAAAGTTCCTTTGAGCTTTGAGAATTCTTCCAAGAATAAAGTCATTTTTCCCGCATCGCTTATTTGGCAGGAAAATGTCTGCTTGTGTGCCAAAATTGAAGTTATTTTGGACAGCCAGACTGACTGAAGCTCCTGAAAGTGTCCTGATGTGTTTCCCGTTCTCAAATTTCCAACTTGACCTCTTAAAAGGCTAATAAACAAATTGAAGGGGAGACAGGCAAGTATGGTGTATATTATACTCTAAATATGCAATAATTTGAATCGTATGATCTGCAGAGTTGATTTATCGAGTGAAAGCATGTCAGGACATCTGGAGTTTATTAAAAACACAGCTTGTGAAGACCTGCCTTTTCAGCATCTTTCTTCGAATACAGTTCCAGAATTTGAATAACAAACAACCAGTTGCTTCTGGAACTCCATCTGGCTCCATTTTACCAGACTGACATTGTAGATAAGAAGGGAGTTTTCTTGGGTTTATTATATAACATAAACTAAACAAGACAAGAAAGAAATCAAAGGTGAAAATATACATCATGCTTTTGTCTTTGGTAACTGTATTTCTTTTGCTTGGAACGGGACAAGCTCAGAGGACAACTCCTGATTTTATTATGGAATATTTTCAGAGACAACTTCAGCAGCTTGAGGTAAGACATTTTTTTCTTAAGATTTTGTGGCCAAATACATTTGTTCTTTTACATGCTTTAACAGAAACCAATGTAATATCTTAATATATGATTATAGCTTATATGAACTAAACATTCAGATACAACACAACTCTTTTTACAATTCTTTTTGGTAAGTTCAATGTGTTCCTGGATCTTTTTTTTTTTTTTTTTAAACATATTCCTACAACATAACCTCAGTCTAACTCTAAAATAGTCATAAAATCAGAAGAATCTAACAGTTTGATAACACTGATATTCAGATGCCATAAGTCTAACCCTTTCTGTTTCTCTAAAATGTGATTGATAATTTGGAATGTTTCTCCAAGACTAACAAGGATGTTGATCTGTGTCCAACTTGGCCAAATTAGGGGTTCAAGGTTTAGCTGGTTAACAAAAAGCATGTTTTATAAAAATAAAAATAAATAAATGACATGTGGCCAAGTATGGTGACCCATACTTGGAATTAGTGCTCTGTATTTAACCCATCCAAAGTGCACACACACAGCAGTGAACACACACACACCGTGAACACGCACCCGGAGCAGTGGGCAGCCATTTTTTTGCTGCGACGCCCGGGGAGCAGTTGGGGGTTCGGTGCCTTGCTCAAGGGCACCTCAGTCGTGGTATTGAGGGTGGAAGAGAGCGCTGTACATTCACTCCCCCCACCCACAATCCCTGCCGGTACGAGACTCGAACCCGCAACCTTTGGGTTACGAGTCTGACTCTCTAACCATTAGGCCATGACTTCCCCACTATTTTTTGTATTCAAACTAAACAGTTTCTAGCAAGCAACCTATAGTGCAACATTTAAAATATATTAGATGTTTTAATTTTATGTCATGTTATGTTTTAATTTTAAGTTGCAATATAGTGTGATCAGTCACATGGTATTTTTGTGCATTTGTTTGAAAAGGGACGACTGATCAAATGTGAGCAAGACTTCCAGCACTTCAGTCGAAGGATGTATGACATGTCCAAGGAGATACACAGTGAAACAAGCAAGATGAATGTGCTAAAATCAGAGGTCAAAGGTCACATTGACACCTTCGCTTTGCTTTTGGACCGAGTGGAAAGAGATGTGGAATACCTGCATAATAAGATCCCCGACACTGTTCAGGTTGACATTGAGGACTCACTGCTCGAGCAGCAGGTGAAAGAAGCCAAACTAAAAAAGACAACTGTAATCCCTAAGGGCAAAGGTAAATAAGATGTTAATTAAGCTCTACCATTTTCATTTTTAAGTCATTTTTTTAGTGGTAGCACTTATATGTGCATTACACGTAAAAATGAAGGTGATTTCATTTCCTGAGGAAAACTGTATAATTTGATTGCATTTGAGATGTTTATTTTTTTAATGTCTACAAGAAAGTATGCACCACTATTTAAATTCTATACTATTTTGTCTAAATGAATTAATACACTAAAAACCAAAACAAATATTTTAAATGCTACACGTGAATTCAGGCATCACAACATTATAATGTACAGTGTGAAAAATGGATATTCATTTTGAGATTTGCTTAAGATTAACAGTGTTAAATACAGTATTACAGTATTAGTGTTATTAAAAGAAATAACTTTAAATGAGCGTTATATGATGGCAAAAGTAATCTAAATGTAAAAATAGAGGAAATGACCATGCAAAATTAAATATTCATTATAAAACCAACACTAACACTGATAAATTAAAAAAAATCTCTAATATTGCCTCATAATTTATATGGTTGTGCAAAGACATAAAGCATGTAACCTACATAATTACTATATATAATTATATATAAATATAATCATTATAAATAATTATATAATAATTACTATATGCTATAGCTGCATAAACTAGATTTTTTTTTACCTTGATTCTTCCAGACTGCAGTTCAGAGGTTGTGGGTATCAAGTCTGTCAAAATTGTCAAGAAAGCAGGTGACGCCAATGGATCCTGGATGAAGGATCCGACAAAGGGTTCTGCTAAGATTTACTTTTTTAGTGGTACTCGAAACAGTACAGTATTAGCATATACCTCTCTGAAGACCTTCACCGAACCAAACTCCACCAAAAAAACAGAAGTTATCCGTCTTCCTTTTCCCTGGCATGGAACCACCCATGTGGTCTACAACGGCTTTGTGTTCTACCACAACGCAGACACCAACAATGAGATCCTGAAGGTCCACCTCAGCAACCGTACAGTGGCTGATCGGTTGCTGCTTCCTGGAGCCGGTCGGATGCCGGCATATTCCCTCAATCCTCACACCCTGCTGGATCTCGCCGTAGATGAAATGGGGCTCTGGTCAATCCATGCCGACCCAGACTTCAGCGGCAACTTGGTGATCACCAAGCTGGACCACAGTAGTCTGGCAGTGGAGCACACTTGGGATACCAACTGCAATAGCCGTGATGCAGAAGCAGCTTTCATAATCTGTGGCACCTTATATGTGGTTTACAACTCCCACTATGGTGGAAGGTCAAGCATCCAATGCTTGTTTGATATCCATGACACCATCTACACCGAGAGCATCCCTGTGCTTTTCTTCCCAAAGCGTTACACCAGCCACTCCACTTTGCGTTTCCACCCAAAGGATAAGCAACTGTATGCTTGGGATGATGGTTATCAGACCATCTATAAGTTAGAAATCAAGAAGATATAGGATAGGTCAGTTCTACATGGGTAGTTACAATGAGGTCCTTTTAACCAGAAGTGCCTTATTCTTTTTCCCAATCACATGTAATCTGCTTGTAATTTAGTGGAAAGCACTATGTAGTGCACTTTGTAGTTATGCCAGACTGTAATTTCCTGAAAAACAAAGGACTGTTTGACCTCCTCGGTTCAGTCAGAGAACTGCAACTATCATATTCTGTCATTTGAGACAGTAAAAGATGCTTATCTAACAGCAGTACTCTATAAATAAATGGCATTAAATGAAAAAGAATATCTGCAATGCATGTGTCTCTTGAAGAAAATATTTTGTACAGAACATATTTGCCTTTCAAATTCACTGTGTTTCTGAGGTGGACTGAGATCATGGACTGAAATATTACATTTATAATGTGCACTATACAAAGCACAATTTGTGTGTTGTTTTTATAGCATATTTTGGCAATAAATAATCATTGAACTACTATTTAACCATTTAATTAATTTGTACTGCATGAAATACTTCTTGTGGGCCTTAGTTTCCCACCCTTTTTTGATCAATACATTTTCTTGACATTTCTTGATTAGTAGGCTACTTCTGTAAGAATTTTAAAAAATAACTTAAGGAGATTGCTAGGGGGGACATCTAAATAATTATGCTTATTTATGTACAGAGTCTGCAAACACGCACTACATTCACTAAATAGACGTTACGCGCATGCGCACTTGTACATGCTTTCTGTATTTGTGACCTTGCACAGAAGATGGCGCTTGTAGGCTATCCTCCATACAGATTACCAGCACCACCTGAACATGCTGTCACTAATTGTAGCGGAGCATATTTGAAGACAAAGGCGACACAACAAAACAACGTATTGAAATGTTTATTTTATGAGCTTATTTGATCGTTTATCGGTGACACGTGAAACTAAAGAAGAAAGCCTCTTTTACCGCTCTTGTGCTTCTTAAAATATTACCCCCTTGCTACCCATTCTAAATTAAAAGAGTTCCACTATACCTTTTCCGCATTATAATGAGGGTTGTTTTAGTTTATTTGCACAAAATATGGAATTCGTTTCGCGATAAGACCCGCCTCTTACAATACATGACAGGTGATTGGTCAGAGGAAATGTCCATCATATGGCTTTATTACTGTATATGGAGCTGCGCAGCTCGATGATAACACATGAGCGGTACGCCAGCTGACAACAGGATGATTTAAAATCAGTCGGGAATTATACTACAGGTAAGTTGATTTTTAAAAAACATCCTGTCTATATTGCTTTTTTAGGTGCAGAAAAACTTTTTCATAATTTTAAGCAGTACTGAGTAGTCTTTCCCATGTGTAGTGTCATAAAAAATATCAAGAAAGTTTAGGTGCAGTAACATTGTTCATCGTAAAAAAAAATGTAGGCTAATTAAAAAAGTTAATTTATAATTTCTTGCATTGTGTTATTATTATTATTATTATTGATACATTTAAGTATTTGTGTGTATTATAAAGAATCAGAATTTCCTGATTTAGCAAAATATGCTTAACATGAATAAAAATCACATTATTGTGTATATGTCAAAAAAGTTAAATATTAATATTGTGTATATATACATAATATATAATGAAAATGTAATTAAATATATTACATCTAATGAATACACACACACACACACACATATGCTATAGCTAATATGATGACCAGCTGAAGTTTAATATCTAATGCAAAAATATATAGCCTAATGTAGTTGCATATATATTTATTTATATTTAACATTTTATTGTATTCATTATGTACGTTATTTTTACACCACTACGCTATACTATGAAGACCAAAGAGAAATAACCACTGACCAGAAACTTAAACACAGACGTGATTGCTCTGTCAAATCCTGAAGGATCAGGGTACAGTAGATAACTGGGTCATACAGTGTAGGATGAACTGTCTCAGATGAGCCATTATTTGACCGCATATTCTCAAAATATTCTGCTACTTGTTTTGCAATGAAGCCTATTACAGTTCTTGTCTCTGCTTGTTACTCTTCATTGTCCATGTTTGTTTTACTGCCAGTTTTTATTATAGAGTATAAAGCCTCTTCCTTCAGTACTGACCCCATTGGGCTCAGTGAGCAGTCACACTATGTGCTGCAATGGAGATTTCACTTGGTAATGTCTGTGGAGTTCAACAAAGCTGTCTGTGAAGATCATGTGCTTAGAGAAAAAGATAAAGGCTTTTTTATTTGTCCACTTCCCCTGGTTTGTGAAAACACAATTGTATTGCTCTTTGATGACACCACTGTAGAATGGTTGCCAACTTAAAGCATTTAGAAATAGAGTTTAATATCTTCTGGATGAAATTTGAGACGTTATAGTGTTTGTTTAAAGGATCATGTTGTAATGTGTAGCTGTTTAAGGTTGAAAAATGTACAAGCCTTTATAGTCTTCATGACCTTTGACTTCATTCTCCATCCCTCTGATCTTCACTTTTTTGTTTTCAGAAAGAGATTTTGAGGAAGATCAGTGAATATTGCTTACAGATTAACATTTCATCAAATATGCCACCTAATGCTTTGCAATCCTCAGTGTGATTTTGTATTTTGAGGCTCTTTGGAGGCTTGTAAAGTTAAATACAGTTTAATAAGCATCTAAAAGTGCCCATCACTCATTTCAGCTGTCACTCTTTGAGCTATTTACATGAATTCTCTTGTCACTCTTTGATTTTGATGTGTCCATCCTCTAGGTTTAGGAATTGATATCCGATTCCCAGTTACATTTTGTACAAAACACTGGAACCAAATTATTTCTATGACGTTCCAGTTCTTAAACATCTGCAGTTGGCATCTGACTTTGTGTGAACCCCATTCTGCGGACTGAGATAGAGAGCGATGGAGATCCCATGCAATATGCATTGGGCGGTATTGATGTCAGGGACCTGTAGGACAGAACCGTGATGTTTTGCCCCATGAGCAGAGCTTTCCTGTGCCGAGCGGCTCACTGACATTTTCACGGGCCTCGGTACCACAGTCGAATGCACCTGCTTAGGACTGACATTTATCTTGTTACTGCGGAGGAGTGCAGCATTCGAGCCAGCTGCCACAACGCATCCGCTCCGGTGAGTAGAGCTTGGGGCCGGACAGGGGTTGAGCCCGAATCGAACTTACAACCGCCTACACTGAGCCATGATTCATTTTGAGAATGGCGGTCCATGCATGTAATATCAGAGCTGTTTTGATCTCTTGGACATTCTGATGTTAATATGTGTGGAAGTGTTATGTGGAAACTTCTTTATTAATGCGACAAAGCTTCCTCTCAGTTTTCTGCTTGATGATCACACTACTCCGCCTGTAGTGTACACTGTAAAAAAAATCTTTTAGAAGATTATTGGAGTACTTTACAAGAAAATACTATTTCGGTCTTTTTATACTTAAAAATTTTGTTTGTAATTTATTGTTACTTGCTGTTTCTTTGCAAGGAGGCCCAAAGCTTTTCTCTCTGTCATATATATATATATAATTATCATATATATATAAAAACTACCATTTTAAACGCTGTTTGAGCATAAGAAACATTTATGGGGCAGTTCATGTCAGATTTTGTTGCTGATCGGAGCACACACTTCAATCTATGATAAACCAATCTATGATAAACCAATGGTAAACAAGACCAACCCACCTAATTATCATTCAAGAGACAGAAATGTAAGAATAAATAAAAAAATAAATAAAGCGGTCATAGCCATGTTTTATTTTAAATATAAGATGTAAATAAATAAAAGTTGGAATAAATAAACAAAAAACTAAATGAGCACATAAAGAAATATAAAATGAAAATAAAAATGCTGTTAAAATAAGTAAAAAAGATCATAAATAAAGGGTGGGAAAGTAATGCAAAAATTAATTCAGGACTAAATTGAATGAAAAATGAATTGTTTTGATGTTATTTATTTATTTATAGTTTTTGCAGTTTGTAGTTTAGTCCTCCATATCTATGTAATTAATTGTAACATTTTCTAACAGTTTCTGAATGAAAATTGTATCAAGGGAAATCTACACCAATTTTTTTGTTCAGTGTAGTCATATGGTGCTGCAACTCTATCTCCTTGTTATTTGAACCGGGTTTGTTGTGGATGACTTAACATGTATGAAAAGTAACCTGTATCAAGAAGGTAGAGCTTGCGGCAGAGCCTAAACCTGCTTGTACCATGGCATAAACAGTCATCTCATTGTCTTCCGTCACACAGAGCATACAGATCCCACAACAATGAGGCCTTGTGGCAGCCACTGCATTTGAACTGCACTACAGGTCACCTTTCCGCCATTATAGTGTGTTTAACCAAGGGATGCACGGTGGCCACGCGACATGTCAGCCCGTCAGCTGAACACACACACGCGTCGGGATGGTTTAATGCAGAGTGCTGAGTGGGGACGGTTAAGCTGTTTGAGGACTGCTGCCTTTGATGTTCTCATTTTAAGCTGTGTTGACGTGCTGGGTTTATTGGTCTGACACCTATGTGTTGCTTTTGCTTTTACTGTACATAGTGGGAATTTTTAAACAACATGGAAAATACTTCTAAGGAATGGCTTCCGGGAAAATTTTAATAACAATTAAAATAATAAGACCATATCAGGACAGTGGATTTATTAAAATATTATTTAATATCTATCTATCTATCTATCTATCTATCATCTATTTAATATACATTTTATATACACTACTGTTCAAAAGTTTGGGGTCTGTAGGATTTTGTAATGTTTTGAAAGAAGTCTCTTCTGCTCACCAAGGCTGCTTTTGTTTGATCAAAAATACAGTAAAACAGTAATATTGGGCAATATTATTACAATTGTATATTTATGTTTTCAATTTGAAAATAAATAAATGTAATTTATTCCTGCGATGGCAAATCTGAATCTGGGGGGGGAACGCTTACTTGAGGAGTTTTTTTTTTCATTGTGTCATTGTTTTCATAACAAATAACAAATAAGTATATTTCCTCCTTAAAATGTGTCTAGCCATTATGTAGTATATTGTTGTTTTTTTGTGAATGTGAGTTGTGCTTGCAAGAGCCATGAAAACATCACCGCCATAAGGCAGATTACTATGGTATTCTGGGTGGTTGCTTACTGACCCAAGTCAAAATAGCCCACCGGCAAGTCTGTATGATATTCTGGTCTTTAGATATGACTCTTGTCCCTCGTTCAATGTAAGTCTGTTGCTATTAATATTAGTAGAGTGAATGGGATCAGGCTCAATACCTTCATTAAAAATCAGTGTTTCCCCTATCAAAGCCTCCTCATGAATAACCTGTGGTTTGGATGGCCTTGCAATCTCTGTGAGAAACAGTGTGAACGGAAATATTCAGACTGCAGTTGTTGGGTTTGGGTGGAAAGAACCATTTTGTGTAACTCAAGCAAGGTACCGTCGATTAGGAAGTTTCTCTGTTTTTTGTTGGCTTATCAAGGTTTTGTAAATACAGAGGTTGTAAGCAACCAGGGACTTGAAGTCCGACATGTGACTTGTGTGATGTCACCAATCATTATTGAGATAGCATCGGCGTTCAGTCACCTGCTAACTCTTGACTCTGGGTGACGTATATCAGGAACACTGAGGGGAGTGGCTTGTGTTGGAATGTGTCAACACTGATAGAAGCAACACCGACTTACTGGTGAGAAACATTGCAGAACTTGTATTGCTTTTCAGTTAATCAAACATTTGAAAGATTTGTTCGAGGCACACAGTAAGTTACGTAGATTCATTAGCATTTCATTTGTTATTTCTGTAAAATAATCACTACTTGGATGGACAGAAATTCCAATTACAGGTTCTACACATATTTCCTTGTTGCTAATAAATAATAAATAATAAATAAATTAATAAATAGTGTAGATGGAATAATATATGTGTGCGTGTGTGTGTGTGTGTACAGTATAATTGTTGTTTGTTGATATTATTAATATATTGTTAATAATTATAATATTAAAAATATATGATTTATGGGGTCTGAATACTTTCCGTACCCACTGTATATATATATATATATATAAATTTTTAATAATTGTATTATATATCTAAATCTGGCTTAATCTGGCTTAACTATACTAACTAGTACTGATTCTGATTTAAGTGTCAAAAGAATTTGAATGAGTTTAACTTTAGTGTATTTCATTTTATATGGTCTTTTGTGACAGCCAGCAAAATTCCTTGCAAGTTCTACTTGATTTGTTTAATGAAGTCTTGGAATTAAATCTGTTATTTACTTCACGTACTGTTCCTATATAAATGTTCTTTAACCGTAGTTGACTGGCGTTGAGCCCAGGTGAAACATACCATGGAGAAAAGCATACACAGGTGTAGTGTATGAATGGAAATTGTCCACAGTGGTGAAATAAAAAGCTAAACCACAGAAGATGTAATGCATGGGAACAAACTCTTGACGTGATTTGTCAGATTGTAATGGTATGAAACCGATGGCACAGGAGAACTGCTGTGGTCAACATTATCTTTGTCAGGCTGATTTAATTGCCTGAAATTGCTGAGTTTGTGGGTCAGAGGATAAGAGTGCCTGGTCTTCTGTAGTGGGTCAGGCGTCTAAAAATGGTTGTTATTTCTCATTAATCTCAGGACATTGAGGGGTTGTATATTTATTAGCACAGAAATGAACAAACCTGCAGATCATTGGACGTGAAGCGAGAACGCAAATGGTAAAACTTGTTTTGTGAGACTTAACAATAGAAGCACATTTCTGTGCCCTACACACTGCAGCACCTTATAATAAGTGAAGAGGGGCGAAAAAGCCTCATCAGCGTGATCAAATAAGACGTGACTCCTTTTTTAGGGCAGATAGCACATGACAGAAAGCCTACACACCCTTATCTGCTTGAATAATTGGGTGTGTGTGCAGAGGTTGTACTGGATTTTCCATTTTTGCTGGTATTAAAAAGCATGCTATGCTATCTATTAATGAACAGCACCAGGCTGCACTCATCTCTTCTTGTCATTTAACTGAAGGCTTATATTCACATTCTTATCAGGGCTGTGATTATAGCGCTGTTGTGTGTTTCAATTACATTGTTTCAGTAGTGAAAGATCCCAACGCCCCGAATAGAGTCAACACTCTCTTGACGTGTGAGGCTAAATTAAGCTACATAAAGAACAGCATTGTGGGACGTGCCCCCTCTAGCCCTCGACAGTTGTCTTTTGTGACCCACCACCCGAGTGGCATGTGTCCGTGCCGCCCAATTACAAGAGTATGAGTAGGTTAAATGTTCTGTTCATAATGTAGCCTGACATTTATGAAATGTAATATCTTTGTGTGGTTTGACATCCTTCTAATATAAATCATTCTTTGTCTCTTATAAGAATGAACAAATTAATAAACTAGATTTTTATTTTTTCAGAGGAAGCACCTGTAAAAATCACCACTACTATTATAAGGTATTCTAAACCATTGCCAGGGTGTTGCTATGCTGTTGTTAAGGTGTATTAGGTGGTCACTAGGTAGTTGCTTACCCCCAAGTGTCGTTTTTGGAGATTTCTCCATTAAGACACATTATGCAATTTAAAGTTACATATTGACATTTAAAATCAATTTGTGAGATTTGTGAGCTAGTTGCATGAGAAATAAAGTGTTTCTAATGTAATTCATTGAATATTTTGGCGCTCTTATAAAAACTTTATTTAATTTTTTTTACTCAATAGTCATCTCTACTGTGGTAGAGTGTTTTGAGCCAGGGTGTTGCTATGCTGTTTCTATGGTGTTTTTTTGTTTTTTGTGGTTGCTTTCCCACAAGTGTCGATTTTAGTTTTTTCTCATAAAATCTCATTTTGAAATGTAAAGTTAAATACTGATATTTAAACTCACATTGTGAGATTTGTGTGATATAAAGTAGTAATCATGAGAAAAAAAGTCACAATTGTGCAGTAAAAGTCGTAGTTACAAGAAATTTAGAAATCCTTTTTATTTTTAATTCACCTTAGCAAATTTTTAAATGCACTGTAAAAAGAAAAAATCACCAAAAAAAAAAAATTATAAAATCCTGGCAGTTGTGGTTGACAATAATTCTGGGGGGGGGGAAAATACAATACAAAAATGTAAACATATTTACAGAACAACTTATACATTTTACTGTATAAAACTGTAATTTACAAAAAAAAAAATTGCAATTTAAACCAGTAAATCCAACAATGCACACTGCTACTAAAATCTAATTTGTACCTTTAACAGAGGTAAAAGAGGAAGACACATGAAAAATCATGAAAAAACTAATCACAAGTAGCTTTACAACAAGCAGAATTATATTAGTATACAGGTGGTGCAGTCATTCACGTAAACACCATCATGGTAACACACACATGACACTAAAATAATGCAATAAACATTCATTAAACAACAGAAGATAAAACCCAACATAAAACCCAAATGTGCATAACTGATAACAAAAACTATTACGAAACATAATTATTAAACAAAATATTCAAATGTGAAGTGTCACACAGTGAAATTCTGGGAATATCAGTTAACAGTTTTTCATTGTAAATTATAATTTGATCTGCCTTTTTTACTTCTAAAAACTGTACATTTAACAGTATTTTACTGTAAAAATTACATGAAATGTCCGGTTATATCAGTTTTTCCCTGTATGTAGTACGGGAACTTACTGTTAACCTATTAACAGTCGGTAGTGTTTTTACATTATTTTACAGTTAAAATTACACTCATTTTTTGCATTGTGCAAAAGATGCTGCAAATCTGTGTGATGAACTTGGAATCCTTTGCCCTCACATGAAATTCCCAATTATGTGGATTCCTATTGAAATGACTATATTTCACTTGCAAAAATTAGCCAAGAAATGGTAAATGTGAGTGCAATTGAACTGTAGGGTGGAAACGGGCTTTCATAATTTAGAGCCGCCTCTTTGTGTTTGTGTTTGCTTATGTGTGTGAGCCTAAATATATGTATGAATGTGCGTATTACACATGCCACAAAGCATGACAATAGGGTGAAACTTGACCCTGACAGGCTTAATTATTCTCAAATTTCCCTCCATCACTGAGGTTCCGCAGGGAGAAAGTCAACCTGCCTAGGGATACGTCAAAGCAGAGAGTCAGGGGTTAATGCTTGGGAAAACACTAGCTCTTAATATGGAGACCATTTTATCTTGTAGCTTCAGACAGCTTGCAATCAAACACATACAACATTTTCTAGTGGCATTTTCTAAATATAGCCTTCTCATAGTGGACAGTATGATTTGTATTTAGATGTTGTAAATCACATTTACTCAAGGGAATTTATGTAATGTCAAGTTACATTACAGTACAGGAAGGCAGCAGTCTTAAACACACCAAGCTGCTACTTGCCGTCAGATGAGATTCATAGGATTGGTTCACACACAAGATTAATTTTTTTATTCCACCCTCAATTTCGAAATGCACTTTCCCAGCAACTGTAATTGTGACTTTTATTCATTATGTTGCATAATTACATGACATATTTTTGCAGGTCACTGAGAAGCAAACCAGCAGATGCAGTAGACGGCTGGCGCCATGGCCTCAGATGCAAGTCACATGTTAGAAGCAGCCTTGGAACAAATGGATGATATTATTGCTGGTAAGACTTTAATTTAGCTTCAAGCTGATTTGAAATCCTCCTGATGAACTTGTGCATGGATCACATTCTTCCAAATAGCAATGATCTGGTCCACAATTATGTCCATTGCTTCTTTACTGAATAACAAACAGGATATTTCAAAGTAGCAATTGTAATTTCTCAGAAAAATGGGTCAGGTAAAAGTAATTTTGCAGTCTGTTTCTGATTGGCTGCTTTTCAGGAAGCGATCAGATAAGGCTCTGCTCCTATACAATGTTTTTTCAACGTATCTCTTGATCTATACACACTAATTGGATTCCCTCAACGCTGCATGTGTGAAGCTTTTTGAAAGGATTACATGGTGTTGGATATTTTGAAAGAAAAGCACTTGCCAAACAAAGGTAAAGCTGCATAAAAAGCTTTGCATAGTTTGAATTAGTTAACATATTAATATTTTTTAGAATTATATAATTGTCTTTAAACATAATATACAATAATAATTTATATCATATTCTTATATATAAAAATTGTTTTTCAATATTTAATATTATATTATATTTCAATACTAACTAGTATTGATTTTTATCTAAAGGAGTTTAAATGAGTTCAGCTTCTTTTTTATTTTATTTTTTTACATTTAGTAATGTATTTAAATATTTATTAATGATGTTTTTAATAAATATATTTAGAATTATTTCTATTTTATATATAATATACAATTCCATTTATATGTAAGTACTGTATATAAAACAATATATGGACTTTTTCTAAAGCATCTGTTCAATGATGCGTTTGTAGTGTCTTAAGTAATTTATCTTAATTTGGGGGCTTGTCTCAGAAATATTCATATGATGCTATATAATGCATATCATGTAATTCATTTTCTTTAAATTTGAATTGTATTTATTTATTGGCAGCCCTGTAGTATGTACTGTACAGTAGATAAATGTTAAAACACATTAAGCTATTAATCAAGCTACATAATGAGTGCACTACTGTTTCAGCACAACATTTTATAACAAAGCAGCCAGGTTTGGAGGGGAAACTCTTAACAGGGCTGGGTAAGGAGAGAATGTGGGGGCTGTGTAGCCCCTCAAGCAAGCTTAGTGATTGCCAAGATGATTTAACTAATAGAGGATAAATGTTTAATGTGGGCAGTCAACAAATGAAGGCTGGGGGATGGAGTGAAGCGTGCGGTTTGCTGTCTGAGCGAGACAGTGAGAGGTACAGTGTACTCAGCCAGTCCGTAGGGAGACATTCGCTGTGACAAAATCTGTGATAAACACTATTTATTCAGTTACATAACCTAAGGTCACACTACCATTAACTTTTAGGCAAAACAATGTTGGCTTGCTTACTTTTAATGTGGGATAAAAAGAGCAAAATAAATATCTAAAAAACAAGGGCTCATATTTCTAATTTAGTCAGTAAGATTATTTATTTATTGAAAGAAAGAAATTATTTATTTTATGAAGCAAGGGGATATGTTAAAGTGCTCATCAAAAGTGACAGTAAGGACATTTATAATGTTAAAAAATTCAATTTAAATTTTAATTTCAAATAGATGTTATTCTTTTGAATGCTGAATTCATCAAAGAATCCTGGAGAAAAAAAAATATTTTCAACATTAATAATAATAATAAATGTTTCTTGAGCAGCAAAGCAGCATATTAGAATGATTTCTGAAGGATCAAGAGTAATGATGCTGAAAAGTCTGCTTTACCATCACAGGAATAAATTAAAAAATATATTCAAATAGAAAACAGTTATTTTAAATTGTAATAATATTTCATAGTGCTTTTAACGTATTTTTAATCGAATAAATGCAGCCTTGTTGAGCATAAGAGACTTCTTTCAAAAACGTTTTAAAAAATCCTAAAACATATATAAAAACTTCTGAACATTAGTATACTGACATATTGAATATTAGAAAATAAATGTTTATTGTGTAAAATAATCTCTTTTTAATTGCAATAAACTATTTTTATTGATTCTTTTCGTATCCTCCATGTTGGATGTATTTTTTTTTTCACTGAGCTGGTACTTGATAAGAAATACTATGTGTTTATTTAATACATAAACCAATTTATTGCATTTACAGTTAAAATATAATGAGATATGTTATCATAATATAAACTTATTTGTACCGTGTTATAACATTTTGCATACCATATTAGCTGTGTAGTCCTGCAAGTCATGAGTTATAATTGCCCTGAATAGGCTACATGTGCCAAATATTACACATTCAGGACTTCAAATAGCACAGGCTTATAAATCAATTGCTTATGAATTTAAATCATTTGAAACCATTAATGTTTAGTAATCAGTAGTAATAAAAAATGTCACACCATGCGGCTAATCCTGGATCTAGACTTTAAATGAGTGTCTGTCTGTGTGTCTTAAGAATAGGAGGGTGTGATGAGAGATGACCACAGGCATGTTGTGTCTCTTTGATTCTGCTGTGTTAACTGACTCATGACAATGAAGACGTGTTGTTATAAGACTTGCTCAAAGTTCTTGAAATGCCTCCACCTGCTGGTGACAGTTGGAACATCTCGATTACGAAAAAGATGATCCAACAACTAGCATTCTAGCCTTATATGTGATTAATAGACTTTCCGGTTTCCAGTAGTTTTTGTTTTGTTTTGTTATTTTAGGTGATTTTTGATTATCAAAACCTAAGGGATATTGAATAGCTTGAGCGAGAATAAATATTCCACTCTGTCTCTATTGTTTGTTTGTTTTTTTTTTCAAATAATTTCAAATATCTTTATTTTATTTTATTTTGTTTTGTTTTACAGCTGAAATTGCATTGTTAGGGCATCCCTCCATGCACTGCTTGTTTCAGTAACTAGCACAACACCCCCACCCCTCCATTAATGCAACCAATAAGGTCATTTCATGCCTTCAGCCAAGCAAAACACTTGCACCTGAATGCACAAATTATTCATTTGTATAAACAGTTATGTACATTTGTCTAACATTCTTTGCATGCATACAAGAAGCATTTATTTGCATTGTTCTCATTACTCTTAGCACCACTTTAGTCCACCCACTTATCTTCTTTGTAATGACATATAGAAACAATACAAATCTTACATTAACGGGACATGTAAACTAATGGAATATTGTGTAATGCGCTAAAAATTGACACCACGGCCCTTCTCCGTTGTCAACTGTGAGCCTCTTTGTTCTGATTGTTTATTCTGGCATTAAATAATGGAACAATGTCATCATACACTTTTAAAGTGTTATAGAATCCTGATGGTTTCCAGATGTTCCTGTAAATTAGTTTCGTCTCATTCCATAGTATCCAGATGGGGATGGTTGGAACTGTTGTGCTAGATGATGGAGGCGACACGTGGCTGCAGTGGTGTGGGTGATGATGGTTAATATGATGTGATGATGTATGACATGGTGTGATGGTGCATCTCCCCTGCTCTCTTACTATTTGTTTTTCCACTCAAGTCACTTTTTGCCCTTGCTGTACCATAGATTGTATATTTTCTCATGCTTTTTGCTACTATGATACAATAAAAAACATGACAAGAAAAAAAAGGAATGGATTTTTAAAATGTGCTAGATTCGAACCTGTGTCACCCATATGAGCGTATGACCACTAAGCCAAAGATCTAACCTCTTCTATATTTTATTTAGTCCATTTCATATTTCTGTCCGCAGGTTCCAAGGCTGCAGTGGGGTTCAGTAACGGGCTGTATGATCTGGGCTCTCCTGTGAGCGTCGGGCCCCTGCCGGTTCTCAAGCTGGCTGAGGAGCTGAGACTGGCACTGGAGCTGCAGGCCGGGGACAAGGACCGCAACTCCCTGCGCTCCCAGCTGCCCTGCACCACCGCACAGACCCTCACTGAGTGGCTAGAGAAAGGACCGGTGAGGCACTTGAAAGTGAAAGCCTATAAAATGTTTGTGAATTTTATGTTGGAATAGTATCACAGTTATTCAGGAACAATGGTCAGTTTTTATATTGGCTGATATAAGCCTTAGCCAGAGTTAATTCACTTAACAAGTGTCCTCTTTCCAACTCAAGTCAGCTCATTCACCCTTAACTAACTCATGAGCAATCATTATATTTGGAGTTTGATGTTTAATGTTTCCTGAGCTTCTCTGTTTAGCCTGGTGCCATCTTCAAGTTTTCAGTCAGCATTTGGATAGTGTTTTCTTTATATAAATATTTACACACCGTGCAGTGATACAGATGTTAGCATGTTTCACAGATGATAAATTAACTTTTTTCATATTGTGTTTGTCATGTTTTGGAAACAAAACTTTTTTTAATGTAAATGTGGTGTCAGGATTATAAGCAGCAAAAAGACCCTGCAAGTGTTAAGACTATTCAATAAGCAGCTATACTTAGTCTTAAAGGAACAGTTCATTCATCAATGAAAATTCCTGCATTGTTTTCTCACTCTCGTTTTTGTTCCAAATCTGGACTTTATTTCTTCAGTGGAACACAAAAGTAGAATAAAAAATGACAAAGATATAAACAAAGGAGGAAAAAAACCCACAATAAAGCTTTCACAAAGGTGGTCCATATACAATATTTTAAATTGGCTTTTATTTGTATGTTTTCAGTTTTCATTTTACTTTTAGTTACACAAATGAATTTACAAATGAACATATACATCTTCAAAAAATATTTTTACTAGTTAACACAATAAGAACACTGTGTGCATATGACTTGTGCGCTATATTCTTAGTCCTCTTCAGTCATTTAATCTCTTTGTGTGAAGAACAAATTGAAATCATTAAAATTAAACTCACTATTCACTGAAAATCTTCCCCTCTAGTCAGCTGTTCACTGTTCAACTCAAGGTTAGAACTGTGAACCTAGTCGATCAATTCATTAAAAAGAATTGACTCAAAAGAATGATTTCACTGACCCAAACGTGGTGAGCACAAGTCTTAAGAACTGTTTTTATGGTGCTTTTTTTAATCGGATCTGTCACTGTATTAAAAAAAAGAGCTGCTTGAAGAATCTTAAAAAAAATATCCTTATGCGTTCCAATGAAAAAAATAACAGCTTACAGGGTTGAAACAACATGAGTGAATAATAACAATTATGATCATTTTCAGTTTTGAGTGAACTATACCTTTAAGTACAGACTAATACAGGGTCATTTCTCATGTGTCCCAGAGGCAGTTTCTGGCCCAGCATTTGCATGCGTGCGTGTGCTTGTATGTTGCTTGGATGTTTTTAAAAGAGTTCAGATCCCCTCTGAGACATGTGAGGCTGTGCTTCCTGCCTCTCTCCCTCTCTTCCCTTCATATCCCTCTCTCCACGCAGTCATTCTCTCCTTTCTCTTTGCTCTGCATTTAAAACGATCTGGTCACCTTTAGCTCGGCTTCATCTCCTCTAGGGTAAGTCTGCGGCTGACAGCTCTGCTGACAGTTTATACTAACTAGATTATTTTCTTGATCTGTAACCTGACAATGCATGCATACTTGCTTTCTCAGAATAGTGTTTTTCTTGTTTTGCTGGTATTTGTTATTGGCAAAAACAGTCACAAGATTAATTTAGACAGTTATTTGTGTATCCCGATGGAAAATGCTTGCACATGATTCTCATCTCTAGCCTGTGGTGATTTCTTGGTCAATGAACATAGAAAATCTCAGAAAGTGCATAAGCAACCTGTTGGCGGAGCTCAAGGATCAATCAAGGGCCTTGTTTTTTCAGGGATCTGACCATAAAGCTGCGCTCACATTAAAGGCCCTGATATACTTCAAGCGAAGTTGAAGAACAAACTACTGTCACTTCATTTCGAACAAAATCAGGTCAAAACGACATCTGTTTGAAAAAGTTTGTTTCGGCTAGTAAACACCTTCGAACTACCATTGGTCAGTGGTGATTACGTAATGGGTAGGTGCTTTCTTTGACATGGAAATCCCGTCCGGTTTATTTCTTCTATTTGGTCTGTCAAGGTCATAAAAAATGAGCACACTGGAGAGCTATTTTATAGTAATATAAAGTAGTAAAGTCATAATTCTAATTAAAAGCAACACAACACTTAATACTGCAAAGCTGCTTGCTTTAAAGCAGTGTGAGTTTCACAAAAGAAGATATTTTGAAGAATGTCGGTAACCAAACAGTTGCTGGTAGCCATTGACTTTGTGTTCAACAGAAGAAAGAAACTCATAGGTGTATAACAAGTGAAGGGTGAATGAATGATGACAGAATTTTCTTTTTTGTGTAAACTATCCTTTTACCTTTAGACAATGGATCTTTTTTGTCCATGAAATTTCGCTAATGTGACCGCATCTTATTGGGGCCTCCTAAAAATCCACAGGATCTTTCTACAACACAGTAGTCCTATGAGCTGTGTGTCTGAGTGGGATCAAAAAAACTAATGCTTCCTAATTACAGCCGGTAAAAACATTGCAGGAAATGCGATCAAGTCCGATCAAGGGGCTGCATTACGCTTTGTTCTTACACTACTTATCTGGCCCATGTTTACATGCACATAAGGGATTTTGTGGGCAGCTGCAGAAACGAGATAAGAGAGGTTGTTCATCTCCTGACCTGACCCGAGACCTGTCTGAGCTTCTGTAGGTAAAGCGTGTCTGTTTGATAGTATTTAAATGTATACTCTTGTTTGTGTATGCATGTGCACGTGTGTCTGGTGTATCTCCAGCTTCACAGCTGTCAGGATCAGAGACTTTGCCAGGTGCAGCTGAACTCTCAAAGCTCTGGATAAGTTGCATGCTACACTAATAAGACGCCATCGTCCCTACTTGATCTCAGGGTGGAACCTTTAATAATGCTTGATAGCTGACATAATCGCAGACTGCCTCGCTCAGAAGAATGTGTTTTTGAATACTTAGAATGGAAAAAGTTTATTTGAGTACACCAAAAGACAATGCAAAATAGCCAATGTGTCGTTTGTTGACTTCATTTGTAGGTATTTAACCGTTTTGACAACAGTCCCCAGGGTGTCCGTATCCCCACTGCTCTGCATAGTACACAAAACTCCCTATGACGCAAACAGGAAATGCTCAAAGCGAGGCAATTCTAAGAGGGTGTAATGGGGATGGTGTGGCATATTGGTTGAATCTCAGGCCTGGTAACCATCACAAGGCCCATACTGAATGTTGTAGCATTTTGTATTATTGCACTTACTTGAGGGAAAACATATGGATAGTTAACCATTTACTCACCTTCATGTTGTTCCAAACCTGTAGGATTGTCTTCTGTGAAACACAAAAGGGAATTTGTAAAGAATATTGTGACCATGCCTTAAACGATGACAGAATATTCATGTTGAGTAAACAATCCCTTTAAGTAAGTTAATTTCAGCATATGATTATTTACAGCAGTTTACATAGTGGCATGTTAACCTGCAGGCCTGACAAGATCACAAGGTTATATTGTTATCTAGCATTAAACAGGCTTGTTTGTGCTTGTCAGTCCCTTCATAGTGTTTCCCTCAGATGTGTTTGTCCATGAAGGAGACAACTGGACAGCAGGGTTGCTTGTAAAACTAAAAATGCATAGAAATGGATGGATGTCTTCCACAGGAAACAGGGTCTTTGGTCTAATGGGTTGCAGTCTTGAGTAAAAACAGATGGAAGAGTGCTGAGGCAGTGTGACTTTAAATGTCCCGCTCTCCCTCTTTAGCTGTGTTTAAACAGAGACACTGGCTTGTTTCGGTTCAGACTTGCATTGGAACTTAATTAGATCCGCTATCTCACACAGAGAAAAGAAAAAGGCTGAGAGAAAAGATTACAAATATAGAGCCTTTTGCATGTGAAAGAGGGAGTAGAATGTTGTCTTGGAGCATGTAACATCAGGGAGTGGAAGTTGTGGATTTATGTTTTGCATCTGACATCTCTCTCGCGCGCGCTCTCACACACACACACACACACACACACACACTGAACATCTAAGTGTCTGGCTCGGCAGCAGATGCAGGGGGTCTCGGATAGACGTCTGGCTTTAGAAATGAGGTTTGTGCAGTTGCTTGTGCATGTTAAGAGCTCCTGTCTTCAGCAGCCAATATAAGGAGGAGAAGAAGGAGGAGGAGGCGACTCTGTAAAACAGGCAGAACAGTCACTGAAACCCAGAGCTCAGATCTCAGCCAGCCGCTGCAGTCGCTCCTTTATTACAACGGGTCGAGATGGGCCTTCAGCATGGAAAAGGAAATTGACTTTTATAAGCATTTCACTTGGCTTAAAAAGGTAGGTTGAAATGTATGCTTTCTACTGTAAGTTATCCACTTTATAGATATTTCCATTCATCTTTTATTACTCACTGTTTTTTTTCTTTTCTCTCATGCACAGTCAACCAGTCATTATTGCAAAATTTGTTATGGAATTCTGATATGAGTTTACATTATTTTACAATCTTTAGCTGTATTTTATCTTAAAGTTTCCAGTAAGAAAATAATAGTCCATTAAAATGTACAAAACAATCGGCCTAGCAACATAACAAACACCATGACAATATTACACAACATTACAATATTAATATTACAGTTAAACTAAGTGAAAATATGCTGAAACATGTTTAAGTTTTTTTTTCAGTTTAATGTATAGTTTAATTTAAGTTAACTGTAATAAACCTATGGCAGCAGTTGCATGAAACGTGAGTCCGCAGTGATATGAGAGACGTGAAAGTAGCAGCGGTTTCTGTTACTCGGATGAGCAGACTGATATGGAGTGGTTAGATTTGTGTAGAACTGTTTGTTGTTGTTCAAAACATCAGGCTGTATTGTGCTGGTAAGGATGCGTGCCGGGAGCTTGTGATTTGCAATAGTACAAAAGCACTTTTTATCCTGTCCAGCTTCAATGATTCTGAGCTCATGCCCTTGAACACAAACAAAAACGCTTTCACTAACTAACACTTGATATTTGGAGGAGTAAATCAAGCAGTAAAATTCAATTTAATGGTGGGGGTATGAACATCAATGTGCACACCTGTTCTTAAAGTGCAAGAGACTTTGAAAAGCTTGCTTGCCATGGTTGATGTGGTTTACAAGACATTTTGGGATTGCAGTAAGCCGGATATGGGGCAGGTATTTGTAACGTTGCAGGAAGGTACACAATGTAAAAATCAACCAGCCATTACATTCCAAAGTAAGAAAGAAATTACAGTAATTAAACTTCACAAGGTGTAACAGTATAAAATGGTGGTTTAGAAGAGGAATGGAACGCATTACTGTATTGCAGGGAGGGGTTGTACTGTAGAACTCTCAATATTGTCATGCATTCTTGGACAGTGGGATAATAATGATCGCTGTAGTTTCTTCTGAAGTCATTTCAGGCGTTTACAGTTCTACAAGCAGGCAGTGGGACATGAAAAGGGGGAAATTCCAGGGCCTCTGGGTTGTCTTGCTTATAAACATCTCTCTGGTGAGGTAATCAATTGAATTGGTGCTCTAGAGAGCATCATGAATCTCACTGTTTGAACTCAGCTCTAAATGTTAAATTAACTATAGATCAGGACATGTAGTGGACTTCTGAAACAAGGAGACAAAGTCACTTCCTGTTGGTTTGGGTTGTAAATTCATGTTCCAATTGATGTTTATGGTTTCCAGGTTAAAGCTGAAGTGTAAGGCCTAGTTTATGAACCACTAGCGCCACTGAATGGCAACAGTCGGTTCCAAAAGTAAAAATCCCATTAATGTTATCCATAAGGGAACTGATTTTAATGATAACTTATAAACCGTTAACAACAGAACTGGTGTGAGCTACAAGGTTATTAATCGATGGTATATGCATTTGTTGAAGCCATCAGTCCACATTATTTTTTAAATAATCATGTTCATTAGTGGAATTCCTGGTGAAAAACTACATTACCCAT
>NW_015646352.1:1205559-1222832 GCF_001515625.1 Sinocyclocheilus rhinocerous | reverse complement strand
CTTGCTTATAAACATCTTTCTGGGGAGGTAATCAATTGAATTGGTGCTCTAGAGAGCATCATGAATCTCACTGTTTGAACTCAGCTCTAAATGTTAAATTAACTATAGATCAGGACATGTAGTGGACTTCTGAAACAAGGAGACAAAGTCACTTCCTGTTGGTTTGGGTTGTAAATTCATGTTCCAGTTTATGTTTATGGTTTCCAGGTTAAAGCTGAAGTGTAAGGCCTAGTTTATGAACCACTAGCGCCACTGAATGGCAACAGTCGGTTCCAAAAGTAAAAATCCCATTAATGTTATCCATAAGGGAACTGATTTTAATGATAACTTATAAACCGTTAACAACAGAACTGGTGTGAGCTACAAGGTTATTAATCGATGGCATATGCATTTGTTGAAGCCATCAGTCCACATTATTTTTTAAATAATCATGTTCATTAGTGGAATTACTGGTGAAAAACTACATTACCCATGATTCTGCAGAGAATCTCTACCAATTAACATATTGTCATGAAGCAGTGCAATGTTGATCATGTATATATTTAAGTACTTAAATATATACATGATCAACATCGTTAAATGAATATACTTATTCATCATTTTTAATACGAAGATATCATTAGCTTTATTTGATTGTAGTTCTTTCCCTCACTTCATTAATAATAATGATACTGTTACTTTTACGTTCTTTTGAGTTCCTCACATTAACATATTAAATGATATTTTCTTCTGATATCAAACTTTTTTTCTCATTACCTGTTTCCCAAGAAATAAATAACCTCAGGTTGAGTTTAAACTTGCTGTGGATTGCAATTATTATGCAGTGAAAGCCTCATGTGTGAGGACTGAGCGGTGCCTTTAGACAAGCTTAACCCTGTAACTCCTCCAGGCAGCCGGCCCTGTAAACCCTGAGTAGACAGCTTTATTGTGAGAATTGACAGCCTTGGACACAGCGAAAGCTTTTAAAAGACAGAGATTATCCATGTGGCAAGCGCTAGCTCTGCTAGCTTAGTGCTGACAAGTAAGTGACAGTGTCTTATCTCGCACTCTGCGACATGCTGTATTTACTGACGTGTTTTTTGCTGATATAGACTGAAGAGATGGACAGAAGATTTGTTTGATCATTAATCTTTCTTTTTTCAGCTTATGATAATTTGGGTAACACTTTAGTATAGGGACCAATTCTCAGTATTAACTAGATGTTAAATAACATGCCTATTATTAACATATTGGCTGTTTATTAGTACTTAAAGCACATATTCTGCATGACCATATTCTACATCCCTAATCCTACCCAATAATTTAACAATTACTAACTACTAATAAGCAGCAAATTAGGAATTTATTGAGGCAAAAGTCATAGTTAATGGTTTGTTAATAGCGAGAATTGGACCTTAAAATAAAGTGTGACCATAATGTGTTATGCTAAATTGGTATATGTTATGTCTGTCTAGCCATGCATACATCCATTTGAATTGTGCACACAATATTTGCTGAAAAATTATGATAATTTTAATTTAAAATCTATCTGTCTGTCTTTGCCTATCTATCTCAACCCGGGGGCACAACATGCTGTTGTTTCTTTTTCCATTGTTATTGTGACCCTCAAACCTTATGCAAATGACCCCATTAATTTGTAATGAGCTCCTTTATTGTGTTTCTATTGTCAAAGCTGTCAGTTAATTTTTTTGGCGCCAGCATGTCATTTAACACATTTAAAACAACACTTAAATGTATTTGGCTTACTTGCGTATTTCTTTGTTGAAGTTTATTCTGTCATTGGCAGTGAGCCATTTATTCTCAAAAAAGTGGACAAGCAGGTTAGCTCCTCCTCTTGCACACCTCTCTGTTGACTTTCAGTTTCTGTCTGTGTGTGTGTGTACCTGGTATTCCTTACGTTATGGAGACCAAATGTCCCAACAAGGAGAGAAATACCAGTAATTTTTTACCTTGTGTAGACATTTTTTGGTCCCCATGAGGAAAACAGCTTATAAATCATACAGAATGATCTAAAATAGCAGAATGTTTTATGTAAGGGGTATATTTAGGGTTAGGGTAAAGGGATAGAAAATACATTTTGTACATTATAAAAACCATTACGCCTATGGAATGTCCCCATAAAACATGGAAACCTGTGTGTGGGTGTGTGTGATTCAGGTTTTGCTATCTGGGCTGAATGTCCCCACAAAGCGAGTATAACCTGAAACAACCCACACTGAGGATATTTGGGTCCTCATGAGGAAATCAGCCACTTCAAGTGATCAAATTGCACTTACAATCCAGAAGACTTACATGTACATGTGTGTCTCCACAGGTTAACCTCCAGTGCTCAAGCAACAATGAGACCTATCAAGAGCGGCTGGCGAGATTAGAAGGGGACAAAGAGTCTCTGGTTCTCCAGGTGAGATATTTCACTCAGGCCTCCAAGGCATTTAAACTCAGCATAATAGTCACAATGTCAACACAATGAGAAGACAGCTAGCCAACATGCTTGTAAAACCTCACAGGGTCAAACCGGGGGACTGTGGTGTCTCTGTGAACGGAGAGGCATGTGACACTGCCGCGCTGCAGCCCAGGGTGACACAGCTGCCTGTCTAATGCACAATGGGATGGTTGTAGATCACATAGCTATGGGACAAACTCTGGACAGGTTAGGAGGTTTCTCAACATTTTACCAAGCAACAATGGTGGACACCACAGTGAGAGTTTAGCCATTATCAGCTTTAGAACGGTATGTGTTTACTGTAAACTAGCAAGCTTGTTTGTGTTCATTTAACAGAGATTTTTCCAAAGCAGACATTTTGATTTAACAGTAAATATATGTCCAGAATATGTGTCTGCTGATTTATATATCGGTCAATTATTTTATGCCATAAAAAATGCCACAGATGATAATATTTCTATATTGAAGGTCTTCTAGGTGGTTGCTAGGGCATTGCTAGGGGGTTTCTAAGGCTTCTAGGTAGTTAGAGTATTCTAGATGGTTGCTATGGCATTGCTAGGTGGTTTCTAGGGCATCTAGTTGGTCACTAGGGTATTGTAGATGGTTGCTAGGGCATAGCTAGGCAGTTTCTAGGACTTTTTATGCGGTCACTAGGGTATTTTAGATTGTTGCTTGGGCATTGCTAGGTGGTTCTAGGTGATTTCTAGGGTATTCCAGATGGTTTCTAGGATGTTGCTTGGGTGTCTGACTGGTTGCTAGGGCATTGCTAGGTGGTTTACTAAGACTTCTAGGGGGTTGCTAGGGTATCTGGGTGGTTGCTAGGGCATTGCTAGGTGGTGTCTTGGGCTTCTATGTGATTGGTAGCCAGTTGCTATGATATTCTAGATCAGGGCTGGGCAATTTAGGTCATGGAGGTCCACTGTCCTGCAGTGTTTAGTTCCAACCCTAATCAAAGACACATGAACAAGCTAGTCAATCTCTTCAAGATCACTAGAAAGCTACAGGCAGGTATGTTTAATTAGGGTTGGAGCTAAACTCTGCAGGGCAGTGGTCCTCCAGGACCGAAGTTGCCCAACCCTGTTCTAGATGGTTGCTATGGCATTGCCAGATCATTTCTAGGACTTCTAGGTTGCCAAGGTATTTTAGATGGCTTCTAGGATGTTGCAGTGACATTCTAGATGGTTGTTTGGACATTGCTAGGTGGTTGCTAAGACTTCTAGGTGGTTAGAGTATTCTGGATTGTTTCTATGATGTTGCTAGGGTGTCTGGGTTGTTGCAAGGGCATTACTAGGTGGTTTCTAGGGCTTCTAGGTGGTTGCTAAGATATTGTAAATGGTTGCTATGGCATTGCTAAGTGGTTTCTAGAGCATTGCTAGATGGTTGTTAGTGTTGCTAGGTGGTTGCTATGGTGTTCTAGGTGGTCACTTGGTATTCTAAATGGTTTCTGGGGCATTGCTAGGTGGTTACTAGGGCTTTGAGATGGTTGCTAGGGTATTCTAGATGGTTGCTAGAGTGTTGCTAGGCACCTTGCTAGTGTTGCAAGGTGGTTAAGTTGTCTACTAGGTGGTTGCTTATTATGCCCAGGTGAAAGTAACTCATCTCTAAGTCTCTATAAAATTCTATAAAATGAGGTTTTAAATCAGTAAGCCATTTTATTGTCCACCAAAAAAAAATTATAAATCATATTGCTTAGAAAAATACTCAAACCTCTCCACAGCACAATTTAATAATTTAGTACTATAGTAAAAACATTACAGATTAATTATTAGCAGTTGCCGCTCAAACAAACCTAGCATTGTTTTGTAATCACCACAGAGTATTAAAGGCTTACTTGTAGTTGTCTCTGCATATTAAACAGGGGTGAAAGAAAGTATTTTAACATTAAAAAAAAGTTAAACACTTCACCTTTAAGAAGTTAGGTTGTCTAACTCTGCAACAAGTGTCAAAAAAGTTGCCCTTCTCCATAGTCCTGCCCCTCTTGTGCTCTGATTGGTGGATTGTTTAAAACACTGATGAACATGATTGGCTCCTAATGCCCTCAAGGTGTTGTTCTTCTCCTTTTACCTGTCCTGCTGGTTGGCAGTCCTTCAGTTGGTGTTGAACAAAAGGACACTTTCAAAACAATTGAAACTCAAGCAGGCTCACATGTTAGCATGGAAGTATCTCAGAGCTAAGGAATGGACGTTTTTAACTCAGATGTACACATTTGAAGGACATCCCTCTGCTGTTTAGACTTTGGGTTTGCATGTGTGTTGCAATCGTCATGAGCATATCTGTCGGAGGAAACGATAGAGAAACACTGGCCAGGTTTCAGGTTAGCCTGAGTGAACATTGTCAATTGTCCATCTATTGGTTTTAGGTGAGTGTTCTCACTGACCAGGTTGAAGCTCAAGGAGAAAACATTAGAGATCTGGAAAGTTCCCTGGAAGAACACCACCACAAACTCATTTCTACTGAGGAAATGCTCCAACAGGTAAGATCGCATGCTTGCTGTCATTTACGTCAAGTTTTAAGCAGAATTGTGAAGGTTTGCAAAACATTGTTTACCACCTGAAACTTGAGCAATCTGTAAGTTTCCATCAGTTTCAGATTTAATTGTGTAGACTTGACTCCGATTAAATGTTCAGACTTGGTGCATATTTTCAATGTACTAGATTTATGAATGTGGGTTACCAGTTGTTTACTCAGTCCTGGCATAATTATACCCTCAGACCTTCATATCCATGTGTGTCTCTACAAAGTTTGTTGTTTCTTTGTGTAGATGATATTATCGTAAAGTATGATAACTGTGCATGTTTTTGTGTGTTTTACTGTTTAGTGTATTATTACCTGGCTTAAACTGGTGGATCTATAATCACACTTGTTTAGCCACCATGTTAGTGTTTGCTGGCAAGCGTTCCTTTGATTTGCATAGAGAAATGGTTTTGTATAATTTCTTAAGTACTGTTTTTGAAACAGCTATGTTATTTAGCATTGTCAAGTGAAACCACAGAAATATATGCTTATTTGTGTGGAGGATTTTAATGTTTTATTATCTTTTGAAAAAAAAATGCAGACTTACTCAGAAAGAAAGGATTTGAGTCATTGTGACTGTTTACAAACGGTTAAATGATTAATATGTTTTGCTCGTCACTTTTTTTTTTCTTGAAATTCTGCTGGTAAATTATTTATTAATTCATTAAATATTATTTAAAATTATTATAAAAAAAATACATTATAATGTAACAATAATAATAATAGCAAATATTTTAATATTAAAATATATATTTTTGATATTGTTTATTTAGATACATAAAGAATATGAATTTAGAAATTATATAATCTAATCATATAATTGTTTGACATACCAATTCAGTTAAATTTCATACCACTTTAAGGTTATATTAGTGAGAATTGCCCACTTTGCCTGGGATCATGTTCAGGATTCCATGACAGGACGGCTGTGTCAACAAATGCTAGAGATGGAGAGATAGAGAGAGCCCTCATGTTTTCTTTGCTTGATGGGGCAAGTAAACTCACTTAGTCATGGCAGTTTTCAGCTTAGTCATGGCAGTTTTCTTAAATACCATAGTTCTTTATGATAGGTGGATCCTTGCACAACAACAAAAAAAATCCACGTCCAGGCACTCACATATTAAAGCGGTGGTTGATTGCAATTTCAATTTTCGTTACACTACTTTTGAGTTACTTTTGAGTTACTTTCACCAAAATATCCACAGAAGTATTAAAAAAATGCCAAAATGTAGTTTATTGCTGCACATTCTACACCCAGTGGAGGGTAATGTGGTAGGTCTATATAGCATAAAATTATAAAATCATATTTAGATACCGGTATGTAGGTCTACATTAATGTTACGAGTGTATCTATGTTTGGTTGACTGTATTTTATTCTGATAATGAACACGTGTGTGAGGCGCCGGCGTGATCGAACAGCGGAAACAAACAAAAAACAATATTCCGTCATCTTCACCACTTAATTTTGAGTTAAAATATGTTGTTGTAACTTGCGTTACTGAGATTGTAACGAGTAATAATATTACCCAAATTTTATTAGTAATGCGTTATATTACTGCGTTACAACAAAACGTAATATACTACTGTAATATTATTACTTTTGTAATGCGTTACTCCCAACACTGGCTATGAGAAACGTTAAACATGGACGCGCATGCAGTTGCCGTACTGTATTAAAGCTTTAATCAGGATAAAACCGTATATTAAAAGCTAACATAAGCAGTAGCATTTACAAATAACAGCATATCTAAAAGTATGAGACAGCAAGAAACAAAAGACATAGGCCTACCATTAAAAGCCGAGCTTGCACAGGTTCTGCACAATCCTCTTCAATAATATCCTCTGCTTCTCAATCGGGCTCAAACTGATAAGCGATATTAACGACGCCGTTGTTTACAATACAACCGGAGCACATGCAGCTGAGGTGAGGGGTGGGACGTTTAGACGCACACTAGAGGCGGTTTAGCCAATCACAACACACTGGGCTAGCTAACCAATCAGAGCCCATCGCCTATTTCTGAGGGCGGGGCTTCATAAAAGCAGGAAATGATCAGCGCATTTCTCAGAAAAGAGACAGAGAGGTGTGGAATAAATGTAAATTATGTGAAAAATAATGCGTTTTTTTTTTTTTTTAAACGAAGCATTAACACATGTTAGACTGCACCCCATAAACACAATCAAGCCTAGAAAAAACTTACCAACAGTGTTACCAACAGTGTCTTACCAACAGTGCAAAGAGCTGTTTTAGTTTTTTAATCTGATTATGGATAGTTTAAGCCAGGGTTTCCCCCAAGTGGAAGTTTGTGAACCCCTAGAGGTTTTTGAAGTAATTGCAGGAGATTCAAGAGATTTTGATAGAAATTGAATGTAAGCCCTCATAGTTGTGTTACAGTTGTGCTCAATAAAATGTATTAATTAAAAAGTAAGTAAAAGTTATTTTATAAGAAAAATAACATTTCACATTAATTCAAATGTGAAAATGCAACATTGTAAAATTTATTTTATTCACATTAGATCACATTAACTTGAAGTATATTTTAAATAATGATTTATAGTAGGTAATAGGAGTTCAACTGCAAAAAGTGTGTGCCCCTCTGGTGACAGCTTAATCTATTCCAGTGGTTCTTTAAAAAACTAAAAAAAAAAAGGAAAAAAGAGAGCTTATTATAAAAGCTTGATTCCCCCCCCCAATTAATGTCTTATTACTCTTATTACATGGGTGTTTTGTACATTTTATGAATATACATTTTTAATTAATTCAAAACTCTATAATACATTTACATTACATTTATTTACATGTAATCATTTAGCAGACACTCTTACCCAAAGCGACTTACAAATGAGGACAATAAAAGGCAATCAAAACCAACAAAAGAGCAATAATATGTAAGTGTAATGTGTAAAATTTATATTGAGTAGAAATGTTTTAGAGATTTGTTGAAGAGAAATGTTAATTAGAGTGTTCTAGTATACTCTAGTAATGTATTCTAGTGTACTTTAGTAATGTGTTGTAGTAATTGTAATTCTTATCCAGTAAATCCCAAACAGCTGGAAAAGTTGTGGAGCCTTTACATTTTTATTGTGGCCAATGAGGGTTTTTGGAGTAGAAAAGCTTGAAAACCACTGCTGCACTCCATGATCTGTGATGTTGGTGGCTGATTGTGACTCATGTCCACTGTATTTTACAGAACCAAGAGATCATCGATATACCAAGGAACTTTATGATGCATTCATTGGTTTTCATCCAACATCACTATGTCTGGGACTCACTTGACATACATACTACTAGATTAAACTAAGTATGAGAAAATAGATTTAGAGACATGAGCACACCATCTGAGCTTTCTGATAGTTAGAATGGCAAGGGACTTGTGTTCTGATTTAGAAACTACAAGGGGGAAGTACATAAGGTGAAAGAGGAAGTGATTGTGCAATTTTTTTAAAAATCGTCAGTGTGTTTGAGGGTAATTCTGGTCAAAGTATGAGGCATAACTAGGACCAGACACATTTTTTTTTTTTTTTTTTTTGCTGCACTGATTTTGGGGGAATTGAATTTAGGCAAACTATTTACTAAACAAAAGTTCATGAGGCAGACCATTTTTTACCTGATACCATTGTAATACTGTGTAGTTTTTCAAGGTATACTGTAGGAATATTGTAATAATTCGGCACAATAGTAAATATCAAAATACTACAGTTTTACCATCTGATACCATCATCATATCACCACAATACTTTTAGGTGTTCTTATGTGCACAAAACAATTTATTCCCTTTTTAAACACTGGTTAGCAAAGGTTCTCCGTGTCCTGCTGAATTTAGCCCATAGTATCAGGAATGCTGAGAAACAAAGTTTCCCTCTTTTGGCCCTCCTGACTTTCTCACATGCAGGCACCAGAGAGGCAGAGGAAGTAAAAATAGCGTTCATTGCTGGAGTATATTTAGTGGCGCTTAGCTTCAACATACAGCGTTACTGTAAGAGAACTTGGCCAGTGGAGCAGCGAGGAGCATCTGTGTGCCGTGTGATTGTTACTGTATACAGTACAACTGTGTGGGTGTATTTGTGTGTCACCATGTGTGTGCATGTGCTTTAGGAGCTCCTCAGCCGAACCTCACTGGAGACACAGAAACTGGAACTCATGGATGAAGTTTCCTATCTGAAACTCAAGCTAGTCGGCATGGAGGAGGAACACAACCACATTGATGAACAGGAGCAACATCATAAAGCCGAGGTACTGTATCAGTCTGTCAGTTCATACAGGGCAATGGGTTCATCTGTTAAGAGATGGTATTTGTTTAAAATCATATTATTGTAGTTCTCTAAATAATTATGATTTAATCCTATGGCTGTTTACTTCCTCTATTTGTGTAGTCTGTATTGTAGGGATGTCACAATCCCAGTACTCGATACCAATACATTGTTTTCATGATGGCAATTTTATTATCACAGCAAAAAATAATTTAATTTAATAAATATGAAAAAATTATTTAGCCTCTATTTTTATATTTTTAGTTTTCATGTTAATTTTAGTTTGAAGTTTATGTGCTTTTGCCTATTTATTAGTTTTACGTTATTAGTTATTTTTGTTTTAGTAATTTTAGTACTTCAACTTACTTTTTTTAAGCTTAAGTTTTTTTATCTAATAATTATCTTATCTTGTTTCAGCTTTATTTAAATTACAGAAAGCATTAGTATTTTTTTATTTGATTTATTATTTTTTATTTATTTTATTTTAGTAACAATAACGCTTAGTTCAATATAAACTATATTAAGTAATATATATTTAATATATATGTAAATATGTAATTTGTAATACTTGGATTTGTTGACTAGGAATGATTTTGGTTGACTGAATGATGCTATTTAGGTCTTTTTGAGGTCTTTGTTGTCCACCTGTTGGCTCTAATTCAGTTGAAACCACACACACAGAAAGCAGCCATGTCAGTATATGTGTTGTTAAATACATTTAGAGGTGTATTAATAAAAAAAAGTGTATGGTTCTATAGAAGAGAAACTGATTTCAGGCACAATATTGTGGTTACCAAGAGCGTCATGTTGAAATACAAGATCAGTAAACATGCTCAAAAGGTTTTGAGCTGATATTTAATCTGATGTTTCCATATGGCGCATGGAAACATAACTAGAGGACAGGGAAGTCATGGTGGCATGTTTATGTTGTGGTGTGTATATGTAGATCCTGTAGATTTATCGCCTCTTAACACCTAATTACTTCTCAGACTCGCTGTGTAACACACTGTGTGCCGAGCCAACAGACTAAGCAGAGACTCAGAAAAACATCATAAAACTTTAAAGGAGCATCTGTTCTGTGCTTTATTTTTCTTGAGCATACTAAATCTCTGGCTTTCTTTCTAAAGATGGAATGGTTCCTTTTTCAAAACATTTTCCCAAACAGCAAGTGAACGGGTTTCCCACAGCCATTGGAAAACCTGGAACTATCAGAGAAATCAAAGCCTTGAAGAGCCATTAATATTAACAGAAGCTTAAAGTCATGGGAATTTTCATAGTGAATATACATTTGTCTTGGTATCCTCGGCTCAAAATGTTTCATCTGCTTAAAGTTGTTCTTTGTGAGTGCAGTCTATATTGAAAAAGTCATTGGTGATTAGAAAAAAATGGCTTTTCAATTTCTCATTTAGTATGTGAACATTCTCCTGGTGTTTAATTTCAGGTAAGTATACCAAGGACTCAAAGAGACCAAAAACAGGAAGGAATTTGACTCTGAGCCAATAGTTGTCTCATTGTTATGTCTTTGACATTCGTTTGAGTCGGGCTATCACAGAGACTCAGCCTTTCCACATTGACAGTGTGTTTACAGAAACATGATTTTCAGATATGTACACACACACATTCAAACCCCACGTCCCACAAATGCTCCCAGTGCCAAAAGGGAATGTGCTGCTAAGGGAAGATGCTAATCAGTAGAGACACAAAAGCATGCGGTGGGCCTAAATGGGAGATAGTGACAGGCAGTTTGATGAGCACAAAATGACAGACGCCAGAAGTGCTCAGTGCTTGTCTTGACGAGTGTTCAGCTGCACACAACATGCGCATGCTTTTTAACACATATCTGCAATGGGTGTCATTCACCTTTAGAAATGAAGCAAAAAGCAAAGGAAAGGCTGCTAATAGATGTTCAGCACAATGTGTGTTTTCAGTTAGGGTACATAGATTTTACTTTTAATTTTTTATTTTATGTGTATTTATATTACATTTATATTTGCATTGATATGTATGTATGTATATATATATATATATGTGTGTGTGTGTGTGTGTGTGTGTATACATACATATTTATAAACAGTAAAATTAATAATTGCACAAATCTTGCTTGTCATAAAAGTATGTGCATATTCTTTGACTGGTTAATGTTGAAATTTGTGGGTTTACTAAGTGAATCTTGTAAATCATTCTTTCTTACCTTTTTTCTCATAAATCAATAATGTTACTGCACACTCTTCGTTCTGTGGTAACAGAGCTCTCCTTGCATTTGTTGCATCAACAAACACTGGCCTCAAGGGTGACAGCTGCAAGGCTCCATTCAACAGGACAGAAAGGCTGAAATTCACTTTGAACATACCATAGGCGCAAAACACTTTCACCACACACATCTCCCCCACTCTCAAACCTTCAGCATAGAGCTAAATATAAGCGGGGAACGTGTGCCTTATCATCAGCTTTAGCATCAACAAGGAATATCATATTAAACTTCCTCTGGCTGACAGCCTTTGCATTTCTGTCAGAATAGCCAAGATTAACCTGACTAATCATTCACTTGTTCACAAGTGAAAAACAAACAACATTAACATGCTACTTGCTAAAGTCAGATCTTGTAATTGGTGCATGGTACCGTCATACGTCACAGATTAAGTATTACAGATGCCCAACATTTATTTGAATCTCAAGCACCTGCATTTTATCCTCTGAAATGCAGTATATTGGTTCCCAGAAAAGCTTGTCCTCATATAGACCCTTCTTTAAATTGAAAAGTAGGTCAGTAAATTTTTTTTTACCAGCAAACAGTAGGTCACAATGCAGGTCCCTTCACCACCTTTACCATTTATACAGAAGAACGTTATTTCAAGCATAAAACATAAAAAATGCTGACAACATGGAAGGTATGTGTATAAACACTGTTGGGCATTGATTGTGGACAGATTATTATAATTTTTTTTAAGTTTGTTTTAAGAGAATTTCTTTTCTGAAAGTCCACAGGGCCAAACGCTAAAGAAAACTGAACCTGAACCTCCAGAAATACTTGTCTGGAGTGGACATGTGACTTATTAGATTCTAAAACCTAAAGTCCACAAAGCCAAAAATGAATATGCCTATTCAGAGAACTCCGATTAGTCATAAGACCATCTATGTCTATGTGTAACCGTGTTTCCAAATCTGATCAACGTTTTCCTTTTTTCTGGCTTTCTTGTTTTTGCTCTCTCAGAATGTGGTTAATCTAATTAGTGAACTACAGGAGCAGATGTGTAAATTCCAGGAGGAAATCAGCAATCGCATCCAGGAGCAGCGAGCCCTGGAGAGCCTGGGGGACAGTGGCACACGCGAGGCTCTCGACCAGAGCCCCGATGTGGGCCTTGGTGCCTCTGATGCTGAGGAATGCAGCTGCTGCTGTAGAAGTGGAGGAGAGAATGTAGGCAGATCCTCATTACGTGGTGGACTTGCTTCAAGACCGCCTTTTTACCGCCTTGCTTTACCCTAAAACATAACCATTCCCCCATCTCACTTTTGGACACTTCAACAGGAATTACTACTAACTGCCTCTTCCTACAGTGAATCCAATTTGTTTGTGGGCTCCACTGTGGGAATCTCATGGTTACTGGTGTTTGCAGTGTGTTCCGATGACAGAATGTCATGAATTATTTTGGGTGTAAACCTGCATGATGGAAGTTCACTAACGCTAACGGTTGCTGCGTAGATCCAGAGAGCTTCCAGAAGGGTTGTGGGCTTAGTGGTGACTCTATTAGATTATTTTCCTTGATCAATATGGGCAGTTTTTGAGGACCCAAGTTATCTTTTTAAGAAACTAATAAGGTTTTCCAGGAATCTCCAGAGCTTTCTTGTGTTTTAACTGCACGGTGTGTGGGTTTCATGGGTCAGTCCAAACCCTTTCTCCTGAATTCCTTTGTATTGATATGAATGACCTTAGCACGGAACCCCTGAAGTGGAATTTGTAGGAAAAAAAGCCCATAGAATTTTCGAGTGCACACAAGAACATTTTTCCACATGCACAAGAAAGTCTCAGGGTTTTATTTTTCTGCAAAGTCAATTTAGGATCTCTGTACCTTAGACAGAAGCATAGTTTTTCCAGGAGCAGTTGCCAGAATGGTTGGATATTTGCCACTGCAAGGTGGTGTGTAATTTGTTCTTCTTTGTTTCTGTTTTTTCATCAGGCTTTGTTACAAGAGCTTCGCCTTCTTAAGAGCAAAGTTGAAGAACTGGAGGGTGAGAAATCACAATATGAAAGGAAGCTCAAAGCCACTAAGGTAATGCATATTTAATCTGGACTCCTATTAGCCTTTAGTCTAGTATCTTGTCGTTCTGTATTGTTCATTACGAACTTTAACTGCCCCATCAGCATTTACTAACAGTCTCTTTAGCCATATTGGCTTAACCTTAAATGCAAACTCTTGTCAATGCAATTTCTTGCCCTGATCCTGTAACTCTTCTATACATACTTTTTATTCAATTGTTCACTGCACTCTCACAATCTCTTAAGCTCTTAGCATAATGAACATCCCTCTGGCTTTCTCTTCCTTCAGCTTTCTATCACCTATTCCCTCCATGTCTGTTACCAGTCGCTCATGACCAAGCTTTCTACACTGAAGCTCACGGTCGAGCACACTCAGGTAGAACGACAGCATTGGGAGGAGCGCTGTCGGACAGCTCAGGTGCTTAACCCTGCTCCCCCTCCTTATCCCTTGTCATCCTCCCTGAGGAGTATGACACAAAGGAGAGGGCGATGATGGCCCTGTCCCAAAATGGCACCCTCAGTCCATGCGGTCCTTTGAGTTCACATGACGTAATGTTGCTGGATAACTGACCACTATAGCTTCCTTCAAGATCTGTTGACGACACATGGGGAGTACCCTTTTGAATCATAAAATGGGACACCCTACGGTCTCGTGGGCCATAGGGACACCCAAAAATGAAAGATCACATGACCGCAAGTTTGCATTAAGAGTGCCATTTAAGACAGGGTTGATTTCATAATATTTCCACCTCTGCTCAGGAAGTCTAAGTTTTCCAAGCTTTGTCATAGTTCCTTGAAAATGTACACTCCTTTGGTTGTTATGCCACTCTGAGCTCCCAGTCTTTGTGCCTCTTGAACCCTCTTCCATCTAGATTTGTTTTATGTCAGGGGCATCCAATCCGGGCCACTATCCTGTAGAGCTTAGCTACAACCCCAATTAAACAAACCTATACCACATAATCACACTTTTGAGGATCACTCAAAACTTTCAGGGAGATGTGCTGGAGGTAAACTTTGCAGGAAGGTGGCCCTCCAAGAGCGAGGTGGATGCTGCACACTGGTGGTGGATGAGGAGATACCCCCTGACAATGTAAAGCGCTTTGAGTGCCTAGAAAAGCGCTATATAAATGTAATGAATTATTATTATTATTATTATTATTATTAGACACCCGTTTTACATAACTGATTGGTACTCGGTCAGTTGTTGACAAGCTCTTCACTAAATATTTTACGATAATCTTGCAGCTTCATGATCCCCAGTTTTTAATGGTGACCCGTTTAGACTGCTTGCAATTGCTTGAGAGCTTTAGCCAAGGATAGAGCTCCACATGGTCTAGCGGCAATCTTTTAAACCACATTATGTGTGGAAGTGAGCAGTGTAGGGAAACTGAACATGTGGAAAGGTTACTATAGATCATCTATCTCTGTTTGTGAGTACTTGCTCGTTAGTTTGGGTTCATATGACTTCATTCTCTGGTAGATTGTCGGGACTGTCCATCTTGGGAACAAGGGTTGAGCAGTTGGGATGTAAACAGATTCACACACTATATCTGTACATACAGCACATTCTTTATGTACATTTCATCATGTCTTATTGTCTTCTATAGCCTGTAATGAAATACTACAAATCCTTTTTCCCTAGTTTAGTCATGTTTGCCTGTTACTACCCACGCAACCTTCTCTCATGTTTGACTAAACAATGGCTGATGAGGGAATGTTTATTTGTGGTGCTGTTGGTGGCACAGAAATTACAGGAGGGTCATACGTCATGCTATGTGCTAACATTTGAGCATTTACAAGGTTAGGACACTGATGTAAGGAATCTGCTGCCAAAGAAGTTTTAGGCAGTCTCAAAGTTCTGATGGGGATGATGTGATCTCTTCAAGATGATGTAATGCGAGAGTCTGAAATCTGTTATCTTGATTTAGTTAGCTAGAAAGCTACAGTGTGGAAAGAGTTTTTGTGTTTGTTAATTCAGCTCAAAATAAATAATTTTGTGCCTTTTTTCAACCTTGTTAGCCTACTGTAGTTCCAGCATAGCTACTTGAATGGGTTTTCTGGGAAATCATGTCAGAGAGTTGTGCTAGCATTTTGGTGGTGGTATCCACCATTTTCTTCAACGTGGAAGTAAGCCTATTGGTGAGACTTACGGTTCATTAGCCGCTATAGGTAAATAACGAGGAGAATAACAACGTGCAGTAAACGGTAAAACAGTTTGCACTACAAACTAGTGTGTTCATAATTAAGATAATACATTAAAATAATATGATAAGACACACCAACTTTCAATATCAAGCAGCAAAACTAACTGTTTTGTTCAGCTAAAAATAGCTAGACGGAGTGGATGCAGATGAGACCGGAAGCCAGACCCATAGAATTTACAAATGGCCGCGCCCATTTTTACGACAAGAAAAAGGTGGATATGAACAGTAGCAATATTCTACATATGAAACAGAAAAAGCTTACTTGTTTGTGGTAGTCCAACTTTTTTTTCCCTATTTTGTGACAATATAGTGGGTGTTTTTAAGTGTGAATGTACCATTTATCACCCCCCAAAATGGGGAAGGTCATTTTAACCTGTATTTAACCCTATTGTGCCTGTCACTTTTGTGTTGTCAGTGTCAGATTCCCCTGTTCTCCCAAAAAGCATTCATATTAAGATACACCGTTGTGTAAAATGTGGACCTTGTTTTCTTCTTTCTTACATGAAAATGTTAATAAAATAGTGGTTTAATCTAAAGATATTTTCACTGTGATCTGAAATGTGCTAATCTGCTAAAGTGTTTTTTTTAGACTGAGATTGCCAAACTCCAGCAGCTGCTTGCTACGAAGAATGCTGAAATCGAGTGTCTACAGAATCAGCTTCTGTCCCGAGGAACCATCAACAATGACATCACAGAGAGAGGTACCTCTAAGAAGATTAAATCCTAACGGTTGCTGAAGTGAGGCCTACTGAGGCCTTAGTGCAGAATAATTTAGCATTACATTAATAAAAGACACTTTCCACTAATAAGGTACAAAATAGGACCTGAAACCCTTAAAAATTAAGTCTTAAAGGGGTCATATGATGCGATTTCAAGTTTTCCTTTCTCTTTGGAGTGTTACAAGCTCTTGGTGCATAAAGAAGATCTGTAAAGTTGCAAAGACTAAAGTCTCAAATCCAAAGAGATATTCTTTATAAAAGTTAAGAGTCAACCACGCCTACCTAAAACGGCTCGTTCTAACACGCCCCCACATGTCTACATCACACAGTACTACTAACTTATAAAGATTAAGAACACTGCAATTAAAGTCTGTTAAATCGTTGATGCAACTTATAACAATTGCATTTTCTGAACGAGGAATTTAGTTTTATTTTTGTGTGGCTCAACAGTTTTGAGTAAACTCTTCTATTTAAATTATTATTTTTAAGTTTACTGAGTGACGTAAAGTGACGTCACCTCGTTGCTCTAACCGACGTTCAGAAGAATCCATTCAACATGGCGGAGACTCGCAAGCGACCGGAGCAAACTTAATGGAACAACTTGTAAGTAAATCAAAACAACTGTGAACATTTCTTATTTGCTTTTTGAGTGTTGTAAGAATATCATGATAAAGGAATGTTTTCATTTTTGGGAAACGCTGTTTTTACACAGCGCTGTAAAGCGCTGCATTTCCTTAGTGCTTTTGAATGCTATTTTAGCGTCACTGCTTATAGTATAATGTTAACGTCAAAGAAGGGCACTAATGTTAACGTTAGCCGGCATTTTTTCAGTAAACGCAGTCCTAACGTACGTTTTGAATGTCGCTGCTGTTAACTGCAATGTTTAGGGC
>NW_015646352.1:1193085-1205156 GCF_001515625.1 Sinocyclocheilus rhinocerous | reverse complement strand
GTGTGTGTGGGGAACAGGGTCACATCACAGGAGTGTGAACAGCCTGTCAGAAATCATAGCACGTCAGCTGTCTTAACTGCGGCTTGTGTACTGCATCATCACTGTGTCTGTCACGCGACTCTGTTGCCCTTTCGGGCTTGAACTGATGGTAAAACTAACAACATTATTAACTGTCTTGCGAGCTTCAGCTTTCAAAGCAAATATCGATTATGGTAAGGGGCGTTACATTTCCGACGCGTGCTTGTGGTGTTTGGCCAATCACAATGCACTGGGTCAGCTGGCCAATCAGAGCAGACTGCGCTTGTCAAAGGAGGGGACTTTGTTGAAAACGACGCGTTTGAGAGAGGCGGGGCATAGAGGACCTACAATAATGTACAGTATTTTAAAAAATAATGTGTTTTTTGAACATTAAAGCATGTCAACATATTCTGTTACACCAAATACACAAAATAATGATCTTTAAAATAGCATCATATGACCCCTTTAAGGACGGTTTTAAACCCTGATTAGTTTGACTGTTGAATGTTGCTATTTTCTAGCAATAAACATCAAAGAAACATCTAAATCAAATAGACAAAATGTATGAATTACTAAATAAGTTTTGTGTGTGTGTGTGTATGCAGAAATGAGTAACAAGGTTGCAAATTTAGCCAAAATTAAGTTTAAGAACAAATGTTGATTTGAAATTAACTTATATTTCCCATAAATTAAATTAAATAAATTTTTTTTCTTATGATAACATGGGTAACAAGGATGATGCTAGATTAATTTTACGTTAGATGATAATTTATTTAACATACAGTCTATAATAGTTTTCACACAGTTTTTTTATGCCTCTGCTGCTTTGTATAATGTAATAATCTGACACTGATGTTTACCCTGTTTGTGGAAAGTACCAAATACTAGCTGCATGGGAGTGACGATGTGTGCTGAAAAATGTTTGTGTGTGTGTGTTGAAATTACTAACATATGGATCTTTTTGGTAATCACTACCTCCGCTCTTCACCGCTTCCTGTTGTAGAGGAAGTGTGTAAGAAAAAGCTGAGAGACAAACTTAAGCGCACATTTCAAAGTCACATTTCAGATCCTCCCATGCTGTCCCCCAGCTTGATTCAGCTGCCCCTTAGCATCTCTGTCAATCTGGCTAATGTACACTGGCATGCTGTCAAGCCTGCCGCACCAATCCCCTCAATGGCTACCTGTGTGTGTGTGTGTGTGTGTGTGTGTGTGGGTGTGGAGGGGGTGTTAAGTGGTTGAATCATGCTTGTCACACCCCGCAGCCACTCTTTGCTTTCCCATAGGTCTGTGAGCTAAAACTCATTAATATAGTACCAGGGCCAGTTCAAAGAAAGAAAAAGAAAGGATGAATCAACTACTCACAGCTACTATTTTTTGTATGTTGCTGAACTTCATTTTATCACATTTTAGCAGCTAATCTCGTAATTTGTGCATTATTAACAGCCCAATAGTGGGTGTATTTTATTGACTGTAAACCTTTGTATATGTGAAGTTAAATGTAATACACAATTAGAAAATAATATTAATAATAATTAAAGTATGCAGTATAAAGTTTCAAATCTAATATGTAAAATATATAAAATATTATATTATACATTAAATAAATCAATTTATAAAATATTATAAATTGCTTTATAATATTGAATTATTTGATTTTATTTGTAATCCTTTATTATGTGATGTTAAATATATTGCACAATAATTAGAAAATATTATTAATTAAAATGTATACTATAAAGTATAAAAAATAATATATAAAAAAGTACAATGGCGCCATTATTTTATAGATTATAGTTGACTTTGATTTTATTTGGAATTTATTTCTATATATGGTGTTGTGAAGGAAGGTTTCCTTGCTGGAAATACTAGGTCATACTAGTTTAAGGAGGTCATGCTGGTTTTTGAAACATGGTAGCTGGTTCACTTAATTTAGCTGAGGTGGTCAGCCAGCTCTAACCAGGTTAACACTGCAGGATGAGGTTGAGGTAACTGACGTGACAGAGGCAGTTTGTCCGAGCATGAGTCTTGAAATAAATCACTGCTTGGCTAAAAAGCATGTGTCAACCTGGACAAGCATGTACACACTTAGAGAGAATGTTGTTTTAAAGAGTGTTTCACCTGTCAACTACTGTATTTCTCCTGGCAAACCTTCAGAAAGACCATCACGTCTTTCTGAACTTTTCTGGACTGTCACTTGACAACAGAGACTTTTTTTCCCTGGAGGGCTGGTTTACCTCAACATCATCTCTCCGTGTGTTTTGTAAATGAAGTGTGTCACCACAATGCAGTGTTGGATGAGTAACTAACTAAAAGTAGCAACATTTTATTTAGCTTAACTGTAGTTCAGAAAAGTTCATTCATTCTAGTAAATCAAAGTCTAGTTCTTTCTATTCAATCAATTTGTCCTAAATGTTTTTCATATACTGCAGAATATTTCATTAAATCTGCTGTGCATATCTATGTTCATTTAAATTAGGGTGTATTCTAGTATTGTATTTATTGTAAATTTACACATTCAGTTTTGATGTTGTCAGCCTAATCAGTGTTCATTTGTTCAAAACTCCCATTGGTTCTTGAGTCAGAAATATATGTCTCAGATTAAATTATGAATTATATCATTTAGATCAGGGGTGTCAAACTCAATTGCTGGAGGTCCGGAGCCCTGCAGAGTTTAGTTCCAGCCCTGCTCCAACACACATACCATGTAGTTTTTAAATAAGCCTGAAGGACTTGATTAGTTGGATCAGGTGTGTTTAATTAGGGTTGAATCTAAACTCTGCAGGGCTCCGGCCCTCCAGGAATTGAGTTTGACACCCCTGATTTAGATTATATATCTAAAAAAAAATCATCTAATGAAGTTTCTTTTTGCAAGTAGATTAGTGTATATAACTGCATATTAGCGAATCTTGCTTGTAGTCTAACTACATTGAAAGTCTAATGCTACATATAATTTAAACTAGCTTCCCCAACACTGCCATAATGATGTAATGGTGCATATATTAACTGAGTTTTGCTTTTTATGTTCCAGATCAAGAGCTGCAGAGGTTAAAAACTGGAATGGAGACGCTAATAGCTGCCAATAATGAAAAGGTAAGTCAGCATCTGTGCACTTTGCATTTGTTAACAGGTCCAAAATCTGCAGGAAGCAGCATGCATTTTGTAACAGGTAGAGGGGTTTGTTTATAGACTAAACATCAACTCTATTTTGTTTCTGAAGGATCGACACATAGAGGAACTCCATCTTCTGTTGGTCCAATACAGAAAATTGAAGGACAGCGTGGCCCTTTCTCCAGGTACCTTTGAGTAAAACTTAATTTTACTATTTTAATGTTTTAGTCACCATTACTAGATGAATTTGACCCTGAATGTGGTTCTGTGTCTCTTCAGTGACCAACGATATGTTGCTGTCTGGCAGCAGTGAAGAAGATCTTAATGGCACTCGAAAAATAAGAGGCCCGACGCATAAAGCATACTCTGACATTGTCAGATCAGAGCTACAGGTACTGTTCAAGGTTTTAAATGGGTCATATCAGAGAAAAACTGCATGATCTTGCTTTTTTGAGTTCCGCTTACATTCCCTTCCTAGTACAACCAGACCATTTATGAAAAAACAGGTCATTCAGAAATCATCACAATGTTGCAACCATAAGCACATTAATAAAGTGGGTAGTTTTACATGTGAAGAAATTAGCCAATAATAATTTATATATAGAAGTCTATATGCACTAACATTTAAACTTTGGGGTTGGTAAGATTTGTTTAATGTTTTTGAAGGAGGTCTCTTATGCTCACCAAGGCTGTGTTTATTAAAAATACAAAAATACGTAATTAATAAAAAATATGTTAAAAAAATTCCTGTGATGCAATGCTGAATTTACAGCAGCCATTACTCCAGTCTTCAGTGTCACAGAAGTAATTCATGCTGCTTAATATCTTTGTGGAAACTATAATGCATTTTTTCCAGGCATCTTTGATAAATAGGACGTTTTAAAAAACAGCATTTATTTGAAATCTTTTGTAACTCTTTAAATGTTTTACTGTCACTTTTTAACAGTTTAATGCATACTTGCTGAATAAAAGAACTGAATTTGAATTTCTTTCAAAAACAAAAATCCTTAATTTGAAATTGTCAGAGACAATGTGGAAAAATTACATTGTTTTTTGGTGCAAGAAATCTTGACTAACATTATAAGCGGACTTCAGGGGAAACCCTAAAATGCTAAAAGGCGTAGATTGTGGTCCATTTGTCTCCATATTTCCATTCAACTTTGGTTAGGTTTTAGGTTTTACTTCTTTTACTCTCTACAGATGTCTTCCCGAGGCCCGTCACCACTCCTGGTCTCTCCTCCGTGTTTACAGAGGGAACTGGACTCCAGGTGAGCGAGAGGTTGTATTAATAACAGTACATTGATGATAGCAGAGTCTCAGTGGGACGCTGTTCTTAAAGGCAGTAGGGATCAGGAGGCCTCTTTGGGAGAAGGACCATTTAGTTGCAAACTCGCTGTCCTAATCATTCACCCAAACTAATGTGATTTTGTCAACTCTATCTCTCTTCCTTGCACTCCATCCCATTCTATCCTTCTCTGGCCCAGCTTTCGCAGTATACAGCCCTCCATGGAGACCTCGATGGTATGCATTGGCGACTTGGGCTTTTACAGCAGACAATGGCAAGTGGAGTGTGTGTGTTTGTGCTGGTTTAAAAGGGGTTCTAAAGTAGCAGTGGCCTTGTTCTTGTGATGTTTTTTGTACACTGTGAAAGAGAAAAAAGAAAAATAAATGGTTAAAAAAAATTCAGTTGAAAAATATGTATGTTAACGGTGCGAAAGATTTGTAAAAATGTAAATGTAATTTATATATATATATATATATAATTTTCTTTTTCAATTTAATAATGTAGTTTTGCCTTGATTGCTTTTTTATTTTTATTTTATTTATTTATTTTTGTCAAAATGTAATTTAAATTTGACAGGAACGATGTTATTGTCAGCTTGCAAACTGAAGTGAATAAATTAATTCTAATTTTGCTGCTTAATTTGCATTGGAAATCAAATAGCAAACCAGTTTTCATTTTCATCTTTATCATTTTATTTTTTAAATTGGGTTAAGGCTACATATAATACAAATGTTTTTGTTTCTGATGTTTTAATTTCAGTCATCTTTTGTTTTTAACCATGAGAATGTGCTTCCAGCTTACATTTGTTAGTCTGTGACTTAACCTGAACAAACAAGATGCACTTATTCTGCAATACTGTAAGCAAAGCTTGTTTAATATAATTGTTCATGGTTTTATTTTCAGGTCAATGCCACGGATGCTGTCCACCAGCTTGGAAGAACTCCAAAGTGGAAGCTTACAGATGGTACAAAAACCAGAATCATTTTGTATAAATAAATATGACTCTTCTGCTTCTTGTGGCCAACTAACTCGTATCATTAACAAAATGCTTTTAGTCTGAATGTCTAAACTCAACTCGGATCTCTTTAATGCTAGATTAACATTGTGCTTTGATTTTGTATGTTTCAACTAACAATGTAACTCGTCTAACTGAGTGTATGTTTGTGTGTTTTGACTATTGTTTTTTCTTAAGCATGTAGTGGGCCAACCAGTAGAGGCTGTTTTAGAGGTACTATTAGCTAACATAAACCAATAAACTAAAGCTAACACAACACCAGAACCACAACAATAGCCTTTGTTGTATGCACATGCATTAGTTAACCTAATCTATGCATATTTTTTTGTTTGCCTGGCTTATTTTAACAAAAATGCTTATTAATAAGAAAACGCTTACAACTGATATTACAGTGTTCGTTCTTGATCTTCTAATAAAATATGTTTTTGTTTATTTGTTCATTTATTTATTTATGTTATATGTTTAATTAAATTCTAAAGCTGTTTGTAATTATGCATTTTTATGGTTAATACTTCAAGATAGGACCCAGTGGGAACATTCGGCATGTAGATCTCCAGACCTGAAGCCTGAGGGTGTGTCCAGTTTGTATTAACATGATGTATTTTGATCAGCGGCCTTACGTAAGCCCCTGAAGAATCTTAAATCTAAAATGGCAAAATTGTTTTCCATTGCCTAAATCAACCCCACATAAACTGTGAGCCATCTGGAGTAAATTTAACAGAATGAACTATATCACTGTGGTTTTAATAGTGGTGTGGTGTTTTAAAATGACACAAACAAATAATATAAAGTCATGTTGCACGGGAAGTTAGTATTTTAATTTACTGCCAAAGCAACATGTCCTACAGTATATGCATAATGTAATTATTGTTGTCACTGATTCATTAGATCAGGGGTGTCAAACTCAATTGCTGGAGGTCCGGAGCCCTGCAGAGTTTAGTTCCAGCCCTGCTCCAACACACATACCATGTAGTTTTTAAATAATCCTGAAGGACTTGATTAGTTGGATCAGGTGTGTTTAATTAGGGGTGAATCTAAACTCTGCAGGGCTCCGGCCCTCCAGGAATTGAGTTTGACACCCCTGATTTAGATTATATATCTAAAAAAAAATCATCTAATGAAGTTTCTTTTTGCAAGTAGATTAGTGTATATAACTGCATATTAGCGAATCTTGCTTGTAGTCTAACTACATTGAAAGTCTAATGCTACATATAATTTAAACTAGCTTCCCCAACACTGCCATAATGATGTAATGGTGCATATATTAACTGAGTTTTGCTTTTTATGTTCCAGATCAAGAGCTGCAGAGGTTAAAAACTGGAATGGAGACGCTAATAGCTGCCAATAATGAAAAGGTAAGTCAGCATCTGTGCACTTTGCATTTGTTAACAGGTCCAAAATCTGCAGGAAGCAGCATGCATTTTGTAACAGGTAGAGGGGTTTGTTTATAGACTAAACATCAACTCTATTTTGTTTCTGAAGGATCGACACATAGAGGAACTCCATCTTCTGTTGGTCCAATACAGAAAATTGAAGGACAGCGTGGCCCTTTCTCCAGGTACCTTTGAGTAAAACTTAATTTTACTATTTTAATGTTTTAGTCACCATTACTAGATGAATTTGACCCTGAATGTGGTTCTGTGTCTCTTCAGTGACCAACGATATGTTGCTGTCTGGCAGCAGTGAAGAAGATCTTAATGGCACTCGAAAAATAAGAGGCCCGACGCATAAAGCATACTCTGACATTGTCAGATCAGAGCTACAGGTACTGTTCAAGGTTTTAAATGGGTCATATCAGAGAAAAACTGCATGATCTTGCTTTTTTGAGTTCCGCTTACATTCCCTTCCTAGTACAACCAGACCATTTATGAAAAAACAGGTCATTCAGAAATCATCACAATGTTGCAACCATAAGCACATTAATAAAGTGGGTAGTTTTACATGTGAAGAAATTAGCCAATAATAATTTATATATAGAAGTCTATATGCACTAACATTTAAACTTTGGGGTTGGTAAGATTTGTTTAATGTTTTTGAAGGAGGTCTCTTATGCTCACCAAGGCTGTGTTTATTAAAAATACAAAAATACGTAATTAATAAAAAATATGTTAAAAAAATTCCTGTGATGCAATGCTGAATTTACAGCAGCCATTACTCCAGTCTTCAGTGTCACAGAAGTAATTCATGCTGCTTAATATCTTTGTGGAAACTATAATGCATTTTTTCCAGGCATCTTTGATAAATAGGACGTTTTAAAAAACAGCATTTATTTGAAATCTTTTGTAACTCTTTAAATGTTTTACTGTCACTTTTTAACAGTTTAATGCATACTTGCTGAATAAAAGAACTGAATTTGAATTTCTTTCAAAAACAAAAATCCTTAATTTGAAATTGTCAGAGACAATGTGGAAAAATTACATTGTTTTTTGGTGCAAGAAATCTTGACTAACATTATAAGCGGACTTCAGGGGAAACCCTAAAATGCTAAAAGGCGTAGATTGTGGTCCATTTGTCTCCATATTTCCATTCAACTTTGGTTAGGTTTTAGGTTTTACTTCTTTTACTCTCTACAGATGTCTTCCCGAGGCCCGTCACCACTCCTGGTCTCTCCTCCGTGTTTACAGAGGGAACTGGACTCCAGGTGAGCGAGAGGTTGTATTAATAACAGTACATTGATGATAGCAGAGTCTCAGTGGGACGCTGTTCTTAAAGGCAGTAGGGATCAGGAGGCCTCTTTGGGAGAAGGACCATTTAGTTGCAAACTCGCTGTCCTAATCATTCACCCAAACTAATGTGATTTTGTCAACTCTATCTCTCTTCCTTGCACTCCATCCCATTCTATCCTTCTCTGGCCCAGCTTTCGCAGTATACAGCCCTCCATGGAGACCTCGATGGTATGCATTGGCGACTTGGGCTTTTACAGCAGACAATGGCAAGTGGAGTGTGTGTGTTTGTGCTGGTTTAAAAGGGGTTCTAAAGTAGCAGTGGCCTTGTTCTTGTGATGTTTTTTGTACACTGTGAAAGAGAAAAAAGAAAAATAAATGGTTAAAAAAAATTCAGTTGAAAAATATGTATGTTAACGGTGCGAAAGATTTGTAAAAATGTAAATGTAATTTATATATATATATATATATAATTTTCTTTTTCAATTTAATAATGTAGTTTTGCCTTGATTGCTTTTTTATTTTTATTTTATTTATTTATTTTTGTCAAAATGTAATTTAAATTTGACAGGAACGATGTTATTGTCAGCTTGCAAACTGAAAGTGAATAAATTAATTCTAATTTTGCTGCTTAATTTGCATTGGAAATCAAATAGCAAACCAGTTTTCATTTTCATCTTTATCATTTTATTTTTTAAATTGGGTTAAGGCTACATATAATACAAATGTTTTTGTTTCTGATGTTTTAATTTCAGTCATCTTTTGTTTTTAACCATGAGAATGTGCTTCCAGCTTACATTTGTTAGTCTGTGACTTAACCTGAACAAACAAGATGCACTTATTCTGCAATACTGTAAGCAAAGCTTGTTTAATATAATTGTTCATGGTTTTATTTTCAGGTCAATGCCACGGATGCTGTCCACCAGCTTGGAAGAACTCCAAAGTGGAAGCTTACAGATGGTACAAAAACCAGAATCATTTTGTATAAATAAATATGACTCTTCTGCTTCTTGTGGCCAACTAACTCGTATCATTAACAAAGTGCTTTTAGTCTGAATGTCTAAACTCAACTCGGATCTCTTTAATGCTAGATTAACATTGTGCTTTGATTTTGTATGTTTCAACTAACAATGTAACTCGTCTAACTGAGTGTATGTTTGTGTGTTTTGACTATTGTTTTTTCTTAAGCATGTAGTGGGCCAACCAGTAGAGGCTGTTTTAGAGGTACTATTAGCTAACATAAACCAATAAACTAAAGCTAACACAACACCAGAACCACAACAATAGCCTTTGTTGTATGCACATGCATTAGTTAACCTAATCTATGCATATTTTTTTGTTTGCCTGGCTTATTTTAACAAAAATGCTTATTAATAAGAAAACGCTTACAACTGATATTACAGTGTTCGTTCTTGATCTTCTAATAAAATATGTTTTTGTTTATTTGTTCATTTATTTATTTATGTTATATGTTTAATTAAATTCTAAAGCTGTTTGTAATTATGCATTTTTATGGTTAATATAATTTATAGCAATATAAAAATCTCAACATAAATATTTAATCGCTAAGATAAATGCATTTCTTCCACAGAACCGATATAATCCTGAAAATAACAAATACCAGACACTTCCGGGCAAGTTTAGTCGTCCAGAGCAGAATGGAGTGAGATTGCAGCCGTCTTCCCCACTGCAACTGTCTCCTGATGAAAGTGAGGACAGCGAATTCAACCTGAGTAAGCAATTGTCTCACAGCACCCACAATTCTTTGTGTTGAAATAATTTGTTAACATGGGCTGTTTTTGAAAACCACATTAAGTGAGCTTTTGAGAGAACCATGCATTTAGTGTGTACAATGTTTATTTCTTGCTATAAATTAAAGTAATAGTTCACCCAAAAACTTTCATTCTCACGGCACCCATTCACTGCAGAAGATCCATTGGTGAGCAAGTGATGTAATGCTAAATTTCTCCAAATCTGATAAAGAAAGAAAAAATAACAATGAAGAAACAAACTTGGATCTTGGATGGGCTGAGTAAATTTTCAGCAAATGTAAATTTTTCAATAAGTAAAAAAAAAAAAAAAAGTATATATATATATATAATATAAAATATTAAAATAAAAATACAAAAAAAAATGACATTTCTGAATAAATGTAATTTTTAGGCATAATAGGATGTTTCTGTATACTGACTGCATTTTTATCTTTCAGACACAGGCATAATTTTTATCATACGACCTTTGATCTTATTAATACTGTATAACCTCAGCTGGTGTGATTGTGCTTGTTTGCTCTTCCATTCTCTGAATACTTTTGTCCTCTAAGCTTTTTGACCATAACAGCTGTTTAACCATCTTATTCAGCCTTTTTTAACACTACAGTGTCTTTGCATGGGCTTCTCTGTATCTTCTCTTTTACTCTTTCTCTCTGACTAATCCATCTCTCGGGCTGTGCGACTGTCTCCGCATGTGTTTATCCTCTCTCACTCGGTGCGAAGATCGCTGCCGAAGCGCCAGTGCTCCAGCTTTAGGTATTGTCCTCTCAATCTCAAGTTTGCATGCGACCACAGAGCACACTCTTGCTGTGTCATATTGGATTTAACCTAAGCTCTCCTATCCTGATTCTTTAAAGCTAAAAGCAGGGAATTTTTATTTTTCCTCTATCTCTCTCTCTCTCTCACTCTCACTCTCACTCTCGCTCTCTCCACTCAGAGATTAGACTTTGAGTTTAAACTTGATGTGATGCAAATATAATGTACTGTATATGGAAAAAAGGAATAAGGAGAAATCCATTTGGGTTTCATATAGGCTACAGAAGTCTGATGCTGAAAACTAGAAAAGTTTATGAGCATTTGCCCTGCTTTGGTTGCTTATTTATTCAGTCTTGATTTACTCTAGAGCAGGGCTCTCAAACTTAAACTACCTCCGTCATTCTCCACTGGAACAGTTATAAATGTGAAAGTTATACATTTTACATAGTGTAAAAAAAATATATAAATTAATTATTTTTAATAATGAATGCATATTTAATTGAATAGTGCATTTTTCTACATATAGTAATATTTATTATTAAATAATTGATGCTATACATAGACTCATTCTTGATAGATTCATTAATTGACATATTTAAAAAGTCTTCTTAGAAAAATATTTTCTATCAAATATCAAACTCAAAAGAGCTGATGTAATTAGTGTATTTTTTTAAAACGTTGTAAGAAAATGTTAAATTATTGTATAGATTTTTTTTATTATTGCTGTTAAAATTATTTTAATTTCTACTTCTCTTAGTTTAAAAGAAGCTCTTTTTTTCTTTATCTATAGAAGTAAAAATTCAAAACATCTCTGCAGCCTCAGTGACATAAGTATTTGCTTTCTTTTCCTCTGCTCTCTTGCATGGCTAAAATTTGGTGCAGTACCACGGGGAAAGCATGATCAGTTTGTGCTTGGTGGGTAAAGCTAGAATAATGTGTGTTCAGTCCAATAGTGAACTTATGAAAATGCAGAAACACAAAACTGAATAAGTTGATTGCTTCCTGTTCACAGGAAAGGCAGAGAAGACAGATGACTCGACCTTGTCTGACCTTTCACCCATGTCGTCTGGAGTAGAATCAGGTCAGCAGTCTCCTGTTTCACCAGAGCACAAGAAGAACCAGAAAGGCATTCTAAAACTGTGGGGAAAGTGAGTATTTGAGTTTTTTTTTTTTATCGGTTAAAGACAGCTTTTTTAAAAAAGCATTGTTTTTGATGTATTTTTAAGTGATATTATGTGAAATATGGAAATTAGTGTAGGGCAAAAGTTTTCAGGATTTGATTGCATCATGAAATGTGGCTTGTGATATTATTGACTGTATTCTTTATTTCGCCCATATGGCCACACATTTTTTTTTTGTCCTCTGGTTCATAGGATCAGGAGAACCCAGTCAGGCAGTCTTCCTGCAGACGGTTCTGATTCTGACTTCAAGCGAGGGGGTTTCAGGGCCACAGC
>NW_015646352.1:1178592-1188995 GCF_001515625.1 Sinocyclocheilus rhinocerous | reverse complement strand
TGCAGTCTTCAGTGTCACATGATCCTTCAGAAATCATTCTGATTTGCTGCTCAAGATACATTTCTTATTATAATTAATGTTAAAAACCATTTTGCAGTGTAATATTATTTGTGGAAACTGATACATTATTTTTTTTTTAAAGAATTTAAAACTTTTAATCAGCAAAGGATACATTCAATTGATCGAAAGTGACAGTTAAAGACATTTGTAATGTTACAAAAGATTTATATTTCCAATAAATGCTGTTCTTTTGAACTTTCTATTCCTCAAAGAATTCTGAAAAAAATATATCACAGCTTCTTTTAAATATAAAGCAGCACAACTGTTTTCAACATTAATAAAAATGAAATTTCTTGAGCAGCAAATCGGCATATTACAATGATTTCTGAAGGATCATGTGACACTGAAGACTGGAGTAATGATGCTGAAAATTCAGCTTTGATCACAGGAATAAATTATATTATAAAATATATTCACATAGAAAACCTTTGTAACAATATTTCACAATATTACTGTTTTATTGTATCTTTAATCAAATGAATGGCACCTTTGAACAGTAGTGTATAGCATCATTAAACATGACTTTTAACTGCAATCAGCTGACACATACCTGGATTTTGTGCTCCAGAAATTCTGTTTCACATGTCCATATATCTAAAAGCACGGCCAACCGATCCACATCCATTCTAGCCAAGGAATAAAGATCTCCTCCAGATCCATCTGATGCATGTGATTCTGACAGAACAACACGAATTGATGATTGTGAAACACATATTACAAATTAAAGGTGTTTTTACACTGCTGAGTTATGCAAAAATGTGCTAAACCATACTAAAATATGACCTTGTAGCATCAGAGATGACACCAAGACCTCTTTTTTTTTCTCACCTTCAATCACCTGACATATAATTTAGAAACAATTTTCACCCTCTAATCAATAACACATAGTACAGACCTACATTGTTTTCTTGTTATTTTAGAATGATTGATATACTATTATAATTTTGCTGAATATTTTGATTTGGATTTTATTTTTAGATTTTCTGTTTTCAATTTTATTTTATTTTATTTTAAAATTTTGGTAATTTAGTGTGTTTTTATTTTAAAATTAGTTTTTTTTTTATATGTCTATATAGTTTTTTATAAATTTTTATTTAGCTTATATAGTTATTTTAGTATTTTAAGTAAAAAAAAAAAAAAAATTATATATATAATATAAAATATTAAAATAAAAATACAAAAAAAAATGACATTTCTGAATAAATGTAATTTTTAGGCATAATAGGATGTTTCTGTATACTGACTGCATTTTTATCTTTCAGACACAGGCATAATTTTTATCATACGACCTTTGATCTTATTAATACTGTATAACCTCAGCTGGTGTGATTGTGCTTGTTTGCTCTTCCATTCTCTGAATACTTTTGTCCTCTAAGCTTTTTGACCATAACAGCTGTTTAACCATCTTATTCAGCCTTTTTTAACACTACAGTGTCTTTGCATGGGCTTCTCTGTATCTTCTCTTTTACTCTTTCTCTCTGACTAATCCATCTCTCGGGCTGTGCGACTGTCTCCGCATGTGTTTATCCTCTCTCACTCGGTGCGAAGATCGCTGCCGAAGCGCCAGTGCTCCAGCTTTAGGTATTGTCCTCTCAATCTCAAGTTTGCATGCGACCACAGAGCACACTCTTGCTGTGTCATATTGGATTTAACCTAAGCTCTCCTATCCTGATTCTTTAAAGCTAAAAGCAGGGAATTTTTATTTTTCCTCTATCTCTCTCTCTCTCTCACTCTCACTCTCACTCTCGCTCTCTCCACTCAGAGATTAGACTTTGAGTTTAAACTTGATGTGATGCAAATATAATGTACTGTATATGGAAAAAAGGAATAAGGAGAAATCCATTTGGGTTTCATATAGGCTACAGAAGTCTGATGCTGAAAACTAGAAAAGTTTATGAGCATTTGCCCTGCTTTGGTTGCTTATTTATTCAGTCTTGATTTACTCTAGAGCAGGGCTCTCAAACTTAAACTACCTCCGTCATTCTCCACTGGAACAGTTATAAATGTGAAAGTTATACATTTTACATAGTGTAAAAAAAATATATAAATTAATTATTTTTAATAATGAATGCATATTTAATTGAATAGTGCATTTTTCTACATATAGTAATATTTATTATTAAATAATTGATGCTATACATAGACTCATTCTTGATAGATTCATTAATTGACATATTTAAAAAGTCTTCTTAGAAAAATATTTTCTATCAAATATCAAACTCAAAAGAGCTGATGTAATTAGTGTATTTTTTTAAAACGTTGTAAGAAAATGTTAAATTATTGTATAGATTTTTTTTATTATTGCTGTTAAAATTATTTTAATTTCTTCTACTCTTAGTTTAAAAAGAAGCTCTTTTTTTCTTTATCTATAGAAGTAAAAATTCAAAACATCTCTGCAGCCTCAGTGACATAAGTATTTGCTTTCTTTTCCTCTGCTCTCTTGCATGGCTAAAATTTGGTGCAGTACCACGGGGAAAGCATGATCAGTTTGTGCTTGGTGGGTAAAGCTAGAATAATGTGTGTTCAGTCCAATAGTGAACTTATGAAAATGCAGAAACACAAAACTGAATAAGTTGATTGCTTCCTGTTCACAGGAAAGGCAGAGAAGACAGATGACTCGACCTTGTCTGACCTTTCACCCATGTCGTCTGGAGTAGAATCAGGTCAGCAGTCTCCTGTTTCACCAGAGCACAAGAAGAACCAGAAAGGCATTCTAAAACTGTGGGGAAAGTGAGTATTTGAGTTTTTTTTTTTTATCGGTTAAAGACAGCTTTTTTAAAAAAGCATTGTTTTTGATGTATTTTTAAGTGATATTATGTGAAATATGGAAATTAGTGTAGGGCAAAAGTTTTCAGGATTTGATTGCATCATGAAATGTGGCTTGTGATATTATTGACTGTATTCTTTATTTCGCCCATATGGCCACACATTTTTTTTTTGTCCTCTGGTTCATAGGATCAGGAGAACCCAGTCAGGCAGTCTTCCTGCAGACGGTTCTGATTCTGACTTCAAGCGAGGGGGTTTCAGGGCCACAGCCGGCCCTCGACTCACCTGCTTGGGCACCAGAGTCTCAGCACGGTATTTCAGCACCTACTATGCAATATGCATAAACAAGCTGACCTGGCAGAATACGCTCCCAACCTGAGAGGCAGCGGAGTGCATGGAGGACTCATAGTGAGTAACTCACGTTACACGTTCTCCTACTACTCCTAAATGAATTCTTATGGGCTCTTTTCACAACCAGCAAGCAGCCATCCAGACCACCCTAGCAAATGCACAGCAGCACACTAAAAACTACTCAGAACAGCATAGTAACTGCAGATCTTTTTTCACAGATCTTGGAACCTCGTTTTAACTCAGACACACTGGCGATGCTCCTGAACATCCCCCCTCAGAAGACTCTGCTGAGGAGGCATCTGGCCACTAATTTCAACATGCTGGTGGGCTCTCAGGCTCAGTGGGAGAAACAAGAGTACCTGGAATCATCAGGCTACACGCCGCTAACCACCACCGCTAAAGTCCGGGTGAGAAATCGCAGATTTGTCTTTGATTCACATTTGCTGACCAAATATTTAGAAACACCTTCATCCCTGCAGCTGAATGAAGTCGGAAGCCCTGACATAAACAGACACATGCTTCAGCTGCCCGATTCCTGTTTAATCTCAGCTGATGCAGCACATGTGTTTTGACACTTCCATTTCGCTTAGTCCATCTAGACCAAATGTGCTGAGCGAATGCTCATACAGTATGTAACACACTTACTAAGCACAATGAAGCTTTAGATGAAACATTTCTGTCATCATTTAGACAGTTGAGCCATTAATTTTCCTGATAATAGAAAGAGTGTGTTTAAAATGAAATTAATTATTTCCGGTAAAGATGACAAACAGCATTAAAGGGTCTCTTATTATTTTTCTGTTATTTTGAGTCTTTTTTTTTTATTTTGAAACTGATTCTGGAGATTCATTATTTGGTCTTTTGTCACAATCTGATTATGATTATTTGATAATTCGCAGTTTATCAAATCAAGATGCGTATCGTATCATAAGGTAGTTTCTGATATCCAGCCCAATTCAATTCATTAATTTTAATTCATTTATTTTAATAGTTAATTTATGACATTGGTGGAATTTAATAATAATGAATTGGATTTGGTGAAAAAAATAGTTTATTATTATTATTAATAATAATTGTAATGTGCCAGTATCAAACACAATTATTTATTTATTTTAATTATTTTAATATTAAGTAAAAATTTATTTTAATAATAATGAAAAAATAATTAAATTTGGTGGAAATATTCTGATTTATTATTATTATTATTATTATTAATGCTTGTAGTAGTAGTGATAATAATATAGTGTCAGATGTAAAAAAAAAAATTTTTTTTAAAAGTTATTTTTCTGTTTTGTGTAAATAAAAAAAATTAAACAAAATCAAACTAAATGTGAATTTGGGCATCACAACATTATAATGTACAGTATGAAAAATAGATATTAATTTTGGATATTCAATTTGCTAAAGATTTAAGTGTTATTAAATTATAAGTGTTTTCAATATTAACTTTAAGTAAGCATTAGATGATGCATTAGATCATGCTGTTGTGTTTTATTCTTCATTTGTTGTTCCTCAGCCACGTAAAATAGGTTTCTCCAGTTTTGGCCACCGTAAGAAGCGCACTCACGACTCCACTGACTACATCTGCCCTCTGGATGCTTCACAAGCCCAGGCCCTGCTCAATGGGGCCAACTGGCCCTACAGCGGCTTCAGGGGCCTGAGCCCCATCTTTGACAGGGACCCAGAGAGACAGGAGCAGGTGGGAGCTCTACAGATCTGATGCTCTGCTAGCCGTCACCGCTGAGCTTGCAGCCAATAACCCTCCACCCATATCCCACAAAACCCATGACAAGTTCACAACGACACCTGTGCCATTTTATAACATCCCAACATCCCTCATTGACGGACACAAGACAGCAGTATGGACACTGCAGGAAGACATGGATCCAAGGGTTTAGTAATGTAAATGACATCATCTCACAAAGGCAGCAGGGTTTAAGAGAACGCTTTTCCCAGAATAGTGCCATTTATCCTGTGATGGACAGTCGGATACATTTGACTATATAATTTTTCTGTGAATCGTAAAAAAAAATGTATTATGAGATTTATCTAACAAGTATTCCATTTTTGTAACCTAACATCTACTTTGTGCTGTTTTAAAAGACAGTGTGTACAATTTTGTGCAACATTTGCATATTTTAGGGATTAATTTAATGGTATATTTATGGTGAATTTTTAAAAAGCATACAGACTACTATTAAATGTTCAGCAGCACATTTTAAATAATCAGACGAGGTTATTTTCATACAATAAACTGCACAGGAGTATTTTTACAGGTAGAAATCTTGCCTCTTCAGTCGAAGATACTGTAACGATATATAACCCAAAATATCGTTACATAATCAATAAACCTCCTCAATCACAGTGATATTTGTTTTGTTTGTTAACACACAGAATAGCTATATCCCCCCCCTTTATTTTATCATTGTCCTTTTTTTTTTCTTGATGAATGTTTTCTTGGCTGTATATGATTTCAAAAATAAATCATCTTGCAACACATGTTTAATAACAAACTTTGAAAAATGACATTGACATGCATGATTTGCAAACATTAAGCATTAACCTGCTGTCATCCATGCATCTGGCCACCACCAAACACCCATTTTCACAACGTGGAGAAGTGCATGCTGGGAAAGGACTTTCATGCGCTTGTGCAGGTACATTCTAATATACATTTCTCTCTCTTTACAATATCTGCACTTCATTATCACCCGTTGCTTCTGCTTAATATTCCTTCTATTAATAAATATATTTGTACTTTACTATGACCAAAAGATGAATATGAACTTACATTATTTATGTCAATATATTTTATGGATATCTTGGCTTTCCAGCTGTTGCACACTAAAGAATCAGGGATGCAGATCGAGGCCTTGTCCAGGAGAATTAACAACCTCACAGTAAGTAGTTTTTTTTTTTTTTTTAACTCTACAGTGCCTATTAACAAATTATTATTCTAATAGTTTGTTAACCGAAATATACAGTATATATAAAATGATACATTTACAAATTTTAAAAATAAAAACTATATAATTAAGCAATGTGAATATTGCTGTAGTTTCAAATGAAATATAACTAAAATATATGTATATACATTTATATAATAATAATAGTTTAAATATAACGCTCTAACTGATACTACTTATAGTATTTATTATTATTATATTTTTAGTAGTAGAAGTAGTAAGACTCATCATTCTGATGAAACTATTATTAAGGGGAAATTACATTTATATTTTGTATTTATATGCACCAATATAACACCAGAAATGTTAAAAAGGTCCATGATACACTTAATGGCCAAATAAAAATCACATTTTAAAACTGCAATATTCAAATTGCTTAAAATTATTTTTATTTTTTTTAAGCAAAATGATCAAAGTGAATATTCAGCATTTCACCCAGCCCTAGTGTCACATAGCTGTTATTGAAAAGTTTAGGTTTAACTCTGCTTAACTAGGTTTAACTTATGCAGAGCTTCACACTAATCCTGACACCCTCACCTCCTCTCACTTATAGTACTTACTCAGCCGAGACGAGCTGCTGAGAGGAATGAGACGCAGCCAGACTGCCATAGTGTGATCGGCCTGCGCCGCATTAACTCCACCGTCCCGCCGAGAGCATACCTCAACCTAACCCACCTCACCCTCAAAGCTTCAGGACCTGAACTGTGTAACACAATCCTACATAATTCAGCTCAAGAACACAGCTCTACTATTTTTGTTATTGTATTACTAATTATTTTTGATGCATTATGAGGTTATGATGTACTGTATGACAATCAGATCTGAGTTAAAGAGCAAACAAAAAAATGATTTTGTGTAATATGCAGACAGCACTTTTCACAAAGCCTTTCTGTCAATAGATGAAATCATCTACCTCAACCATTGTGTTTTTCTTAAAATATTGTATTCATATAGCCAGTGGAACTGGATGTGAGTAAATCCTTCTGTTTGACGAACACTTTGTCATTTTCTTAGGCTGTTTTACTTCATCTTTTTTCAAAGCTTGTTAAAAGCAGTTTGTTTTTTCAAGCAGAAATGGTTGTTTGCTTGCTATACCTCTGTTAAATCCACCCCAAGAGTTAAAAGGGGTTTGTTGTAGTAGGGGGCTTTATGCCGTGTATGATGACTTGTCCAGCGTCCTACGTGTCCAATGTGTCCCATGACCCAACCGACAAACTTTGGGAGGTCCTTATATGACGGCTGAGCTTTAAATGAGCATACTTATCTTAACAGGACTCCAAAGAAGAGAAGAAAAATCCGACCGCAGGTTCACTCTCAACCAATACCAAGGAAAGGATAATATTGGTGAGTTATTTTACCTGGCAACATTTTACATGTCAGTGTCCATTGACAGCTATTTTATTGTAACAAACTGTCATGTTAGCGATGTCAACTATTTTATTTTGAATAATATTAATAATTATTTTTGTATTTTTTTTAAAGAAGTCTCTTGTACAGTTCAATACAGTTCAAAATATGAAATAGAAAAAAATACAGTTACAATATTGTGAAATATTACAGTTTTTACACCAGTCTTCAGTGTTAAATGATCCTTCAGAATTCATTCTAACATATTGGTTTGCAGTTCAGTTATTATCCACTAATATTGGTGCTTAATTATTAATAATGGTTATATTATTATTATCTCATTTAAAAACAGTTAGATATTTTGGGGGAAAACATGGTACTTTTTGTCAGGATTCTTTGATTAATAAAAACAATTTATTTGAAAATAATGTCTATCACTTTTCATTAATTTATTCATCCTTGTTGAATAAAGCATTAATGTCTTTTTTTAACTTACTGACAGTGTAAAACTATTCAGTTTTAAAAATTCAAGCATTACAAAGTCTCTTTTAATCTATTTGCATCCTTGCTGAATAAAAATATTAATTTCTTTAAAAATGAATTAATATATAAAGTATTATTAAAAATAGTTTTTCTTTTAATTGTATGATTTTTTTTTTCTGTTAAATTTTATTTATTTTGATTCTGACTTTTGGTGAGTTAAAGCAAAGTTTGAAGAAACTTTAAATGGAAAATGCAGTATTATAATTATGTATCAATATTTCCAGTGTATAAGGGAAACCACACTTTGAACTAGACCAGCTGGAATGAAGCAAACAGATCTCCAGTATGAAGCCAAAACCAGCTTTTTCAGAACCTTATGGGCTAAACCCAACAAAACCACCTCGGCAGACCTCATCCACCTCTATAATGACTGCATCAGAGAACAAAGGAGTATCTCATCCAGAACAAAGGACTATCTGCTTTTCAGGGACCCGGAGAACAAGTTCCACCCAAGTCCTTCAACCCTAAGTGAGATCTTTCTGATGACCTACATCCAGCGCAGCAGCCTGCTGAATCAACTGCACGGCCATGACCCCAGAACAGAAGATCCTGCTCGGTGCCCACTGGGTCTGGACCGTGTTGGATCAGCCGAGCAAGAACCCCTGGTCCGGGTTTTTCATCTGCCGGAAAGAACATCGAGGAACTGTCTTTAGGTATCTACAGCGACATCATGCGCATGGCCGGGATGGATGTGGTGGAAAGAACTCCAGCTGAGAGGATGGTGGAGTTCTGCTCCTCCATCGGCAGAGACTGTTACGTGCTTTTCCTCTTTTTTGGGCGACAAAAAGATGAGGGGAACATTAACGGGCTGCTGAGCAACAATCTGCAAGCAGCTGTGGGGAAGTGAGGATTGACCAGGGGTCTCATTTATAAACGTTGCGTACGCACAAAATGGGCATAGAAATTGCGTACGCAATAGGGAATAGGGATTTATAAAAAATAAAATTGGCGTAAATATGTACGCGCCGTATAGCACTGTTGATAAATAAGGCCCCTGGTCTTTATCGATCACTTCTTCAAAGGTGCATAATGCTTTGTCACTCCAAGTGAGATGTTGCAAGCAGTGGTTGGTAAGGAGGGTGACGATCCTCTGACCATGCTTGTTAAGTTTACCTAACAGCTGAGCTGTTCTTACTAGGTTTATTACCATTTTGTGGGTTTATTCTAATAAGCAGCTCACCATTTGGTAATAACGCACATCATACACCTGTCTTTTTAGGCAAGTACCAGTACAGTATGGGTGTCATAAGACATTTTTAATATGACTGGATATGTATTTAACTTGATCATAATTTAATAAAAACACTGGAAGTTACTATAATGTTTTTACTTTCACGGTTATTCAAACAGCGAGTAAATTATACAGAGAAAACTTGCAAAGAACATTTACATTATAAAGAACATCATGACTGACTTCAGTTTAAGCACTCTGATGAATGAATATCTTACTTACATCATACGTACATCTCAGGGGCGTTTCCTCCGAGTAGGCAAGGGAGGCGCTGTCTCCTCAAAATATTGGATGATAAAAATTTGTAGTACCAAAAATTAAACAACGCCAATATTACAAAAATATAACATTAACAAGTGTATAATCACTCGTTTTTCTAAAGAAACTTTAAAGACAGCGACACCAGCAGGTAAAGTTACAGCAGGAGTCCGCGTCTCTCTCGCAGTGGCGGGGCTATAGCCCCATCAGAAACTTGCTTAGCCCCGGCACGGCACATCCATCAGTGAGTGACTCCTCAGAATCCTCAGAGGGGGTGTAGTGCTGACAAAGTCCTAATACAGCTTGGCCATCTGGAGGACTGAGAAGTCAAGCAGCTCGCTGGTGATGCCTCTGTAAAGAGTAGGCTACTCCTGAAATAAAAACAAAAAAGTATTAAAGTAAATTCCCTAATTTTTTATCTAAACTCCTTGATTTCGCTTAAGCAACTTTAAATATAATATGCAGTAGGCTACCGCCGCTCCCTATAGCCTATGCAGGATAGGCTACGCAGTTTGCGTAGGGCACCAACTCCCGAGGTCCGAGCGGCCCGAGCGGGTTCGGGTCCAAAACTTCGACGAGTACCTCAGACACGGGTCGGGTTCGGTATTAGCGGCCTCGGGTCTCGGGTAATTTAAAATAAACATGCTTTTCCCAAATGGACCCGATTAGACCCGAGTTCTTTTAAACTATCCCGAATGCGTAATTTCACCACCAACAACGAATCTAATATTCTCTCTGAATTTCCATGTTCCATTACGAAAATTAGCCATGGTTTTAACACGAATAAAACCAAAATCCATGGTTCTTGTAGCCATGGTAACCGCAAATTAACCATGGGTTTGTTACTTCAAATAATAATTTACAAAGAAGTATTAAGATGA
>NW_015646352.1:1160770-1175072 GCF_001515625.1 Sinocyclocheilus rhinocerous | reverse complement strand
TCTGTATACATTACATGTTATTACAAATGCCTGCAAAGGGAGCCAAAGGTCATGTAATTGCTGCTGCTACACTTACAGGACAATCAAATCCTTGTAGGCTATTGACCAAACATTTAATTAAAATATCCACTTAATCTTTAATTTCTGGCCACCTTTTTGCTATATATAGATGAGACAGCCTTAACACTTCAAAGAGAAAGGAAAAATTGAAATCGCATCATATGACCCCTTTAAAGTCATGGCCATAGGTAACTGTCTAAATTTGTAATTTGTAAATAATACAATTTAGTTATTTATTTACTTTTATATTTTATTAAAGATCTATTTTGACCCCTATAGTAGGTGTTTTTTTTTGTTTGTTTGTTTTTACTTCCATAATATTTGAGGGAGGGGGGCACAACAATACAATCCTGCTTAGGGCACCCATTTGACCAGCAGCGGCCCTGATAATATGCATGCACAATAAATTATTGTAAAATTTATTTACATCACTCGACAGAAAGGTTTTTGCAGGTTTTAATCAAATGTAAATTAATAACAGTCATAATAAGCTTTTTTCCTGTACGCACCTCAGGCTGGCACAGTATCATCAACTCACTCATCAGAATCTTCGGTAATCCTCGGCAAACTTCGCCACAGCTCATTCGGTTCTTGTTGAGTCCTCAGTAATCCTTTGACAGTTTGAAAAAAACTTTGACAGTTGGTTGAACCGGCTCAATCGGTTCTTTCTGAGTTGGATGTACTACTTCGGCTGTGCGTTCTGCGTCATCAACCCGGAACTAAAGTTCGATTCACTTCAATTTGTGAACCAGTGTTCTGTCAATTTGTGCTACCCTGTCAGATTTTGCTACCTCCCATTAAAACAGTGAAACAATTGTTTCGTTGTTTCGTTGTACAATTCGACAACGAAAAATGCTATCTGTGAAATTATGGTTTATTAACATCTACATCTACACCTACCCCAACCCTAACCCTACCCTTACAGTAATGCAAATACAGTAATTATGTGTTATATTCGCGGTTGTAGCTAGAAGGGATACAGCTACAGGAAACCAACAATAAATAATTTTTTCTACCTATTAGATTGTTTTTTATTAAAGTCTACACCTACCTACCCCAACCCTAAACTTACCCTTACAGTAATGCAGACACATTAAATATTGTTGTTCAGCATGAGAAAAAGGAAAAAGTTTTACCAGTAAAACCTGGTAGGACAATCTGACGGGTAGGATAAAATGTCAGGACACCGGCTCGACTGGTTACTTCCTGGGAACCGGCTCAAAAGAACGATTCGTTCAAGAACCAAACATCACTAGCAGGTACAGCGATCATGTTGTGGTACTAATCAGAGCCGATTCTCCCTATACGCAAAATACACAAGCTGCTTAGGGCCCCCGAAACACCAGGGGGCCCCCTTGCTCTCAAAGATGATTTAATTTTAGTTTCGTTTTTTAATTTGGCCAGCGGTTATGAAAACATGAATGATCATTTCTTTTAATGCGGTGCGCTGTCACCCTTTCTACGTAAAAATCAGTCAAATCATGTAATGTGAATGTCGTACGGTCTTGCTCGAGACTAAAAAAAAGAGTTGAAAGCGTACCACTGAGACACTGTTTCTCAAGCGCTTTCTGCAAGCGCGATTCGAGACGGAGTGAAACACAGACAAATCCGTTTCATTCATTCGTTCATAACCACTCATACCTCTCCTCCCTTTCCTCTTCAAAGCCCCACTTTTATATTTGTATTTGTTGTCCATCTTTCTTCTCAGCTAGCTACGAACCAGAGATTGTCTTGCTATTGGGAGGTACGAGGGTCGGTATTACTTACTATTGGAGTCTGTATTACTTACTATTGGAGAAAGCGTACTAACGGGTCAACTTGGATCACGTGTGCCTTAATAACCAATCACATTACAGCCTTGACATAATTGAATTTCAGTCAAACCCTGCGTCTCAATGTTCATACTATCCATCCTAAATAGTATGTGAGATTAGAATAAGTGTGTCCCAAAGCATAGTATGTTGAAAAGAGTATGCCAAAAGTCCCCGGATGGTCTACTATTTCAGGTCGATTTTTGAAGTGTGGATCCGTGCACACTCTAATGGCTAATATTGCCCACAATCCATTGCGCTTTGGTGAAGGATTAGGCTTGTTTGAGATGAGCAAAATCTGCGCAGAACCGATCACCACGAGATGCATGCCGGTTAGAAAAGTGTCCGAGTTACGTCCGACTTGCTCTGATGTCATGCTGACGTGTGCCAAAAAAATCTGCGTTTATTTCACTCCTCCCCTCACTGCAGCAGCCTGCTCTCGCCTGTAGGCGAGGCGAGGCGCATCTCAAACAAGCCTAATGACTGACCAAATGTAGTCTCAGCCTCAGACGTCAAGCCCACGGACCGTTGGCTAAACGTCTGATGCATATGGGACACAAAAGTGGAAACACTTCAGGAGTGTCGAAGTCGTCATCGGATTGGTTGAATTCTACAGGATTTCCTGGAGATGTGTGTGTGTTGCATTCTTTAACGTTCCGTCTGGAAACAAAGCTACCGTGACGCCAAACCCCCTGCCCCGAAACGTGACGATGAACAAAACGAACTGTGATTGGTTGTTTGACATGTTGGTCAAATGGCCTCATGGGCAGGCCTTGGCCAATGAAAGCTGCCATGGATTCCAGACCTTCAGCCGTCAGTCTGCTGACTAAGTGTAGCATTTGGCATTGAGTGAATTCTGACTGTCTCATGCTGAATGCGTGAGAGTTGGCAGCCCTGTATCTATTGATATATTTCTTTATTAATATCTTAATATATCATTAATATCTTAATATATTATTATATCTTATATTAACCATTTGCACACACAAGCATTATCCGACTTGGCTCCTCCCGACCGCAGGTTTACAAGCCACTTTTTCTTGCGTTTTTCTGTCAATTTCTATTTTTCAAATTTCAAATTTCTATTTGCTTAGCCTATATCTGTCAAGAAATTGACAGAAAAACGCAAGAAAAAGTGGCTTGTAAACCTGCGTCTGCGGTCGGGAGGCATTCAGCATAAGACAGTCAGAATTCACTCAATGCCAAATGCTACACTTAGACACGATGTAAATAAGATATTATATGTGCAGTTTAGAGAGCTTCATTGATTATAACGGAACATTGTGAGATTGCGATAAATTGAAGTGAGTGACAGCTTTTTAGTGATTATATGGAAGCGCTATTAGCTCGCTTTCTAGGCTATAATAAATTTAGAATTTGAATAATAGTTTTGTTTTACGTGCTTCTAATAGGACCAGCAACCACATACCCTGTACATGCAGCAAAGTGACATAGGAGTGACATATATCAGGAGTGACATATATCCCGCATCCCTCATATAAATGCGGTATTCACTTTCAAAATAGCTTGTTTGCAATCAGGGTTAGTTGCTTAGCCTATATCCACCGCCTCAATGGCAGGCAAGTATTTCAATTTAGTTGAAAAATCGCTCCTCTTCATAACATTAGGATCACGTCCAACATATGTTGTGATTTTATGCCTTTCTCTCAGAAACACTCAGCGAGGGCTCCCTAAGCCTGAGCCACAAGGAGACCCGAGAACATTCTGAGGTCTTCTTGACATAACTCTCCCCACCCGAGGGGGGGAAAAAAGTCAACTTTAAGCGGATAAGACCGACTGCTATATAAGTCGGCCCGGAGCGCCATTTCATTAGAATCTTCTCCTTCAGCAACGAGACCATCTCTTCGCTGACTCTGCGACAAAGCCCTCGCCCGTCTTCGCTCGCGGATCGCCTTCTTTCATGAAGGCAGTCCTCCCCGCTCTCTTTGCATCTGACACTGACGAGTGGGCATGTTCCGGCGAAGAGCCTGAAGCTCCCCCTCCATCTCAGTCTACGCGTTCTCACGCGTGCTGTGGAGGAACTCTGCCTCGAGTGGTCAGCCCCGGAAGAGCCGCCCCCAGCCTCCTTGAAGAATGGTTCCTCAAGGGACAACGTCAGCCTTCCTACCGTCAGCGTCCAGCTCCCTTTATGCCTGCGGTGCATGACGAGCTCACCAAAACATGGCAGGCTTCGTACTCGGCGCGTGTTAACCCTTCGACTGCAGCAGCTCTTACCACTGTTGATGGCGCTGTGGACAAGGGGTATTACAAGCTCCCCCCTCTGGAAGAGGCGGTGAATGCTCATCTCCTTCCACCATTGAGCCGTGGGCTTAAAGCTGCAGTGCATCTTTCTAAGCCCTGCAGAATGACGTCAGCCCTAGCCAACAGGGCTTATGCAGCGGCTGGCCAGGTCAGTTTTCAGCAAAATGATCCGGTCAGTTTTCGGCAAGGCAGAGGTCGACTTCTTTGCCTCCGAAGACAACTATCACTGCCTAATCTATTTTTCAAGACAACGGGATGCTCTGGCCCACGACTGGCCCAACACCCGTCTGTATGCCTTCCCTCCGATCACCTTACTACCCCAGGTTATCAGGCGAGCCAGGGAAACGAAGTGCTCTCTCCTCCTCGTGGCCCCCCTCTGGAGGAACCAAGTCTGGTTCCCGGAGAGGATCCAGCTGCTATCTGCAGCGCCATGGTCAATACCACTGAGGAGAGATATTCTCTCGCAAGTGCGGGGCAAGATTGGGCATCCCCAGCCGGAACTGTGGAGCTTTCATGCCTGGCCACTCGACATGAGTCTAGCCGACTCCCAGCGAGAGTCACTAATACCATTTTAGAGGCTAGAGCTCTGTCTACATGGTGCCTCTATGCCCTCAAGTGGTCAGTCTTCAGTGACTGGTGTTCAGCACAAAGCCATGATCCGGTGTCATGTGACGTGTCCCACGTGCTAACCTTTCTGCAGGAGCTGCTGGATAAGGGACGCACCCCTTTCACGCTCAAAGTCTATGTGGCAACCATCGCAGCGAATCATTCTCTCGAGGCTGGCTGGACAATTGGCAGGAACGACTTGTTCGACTTGAACGACTCTAAGTTCCTTAGAGGCGCTTGGCGGTTAAATCCTCCTTGCCTTAGGGCTGTGCCTGTATGGGACTTGTCTATAGTTCTGAGAGCCCTCAAGGGTTCCCCCTTTGAGCCGCTTCAATCAGCCAGCTTAAAGGCTCATGACGCTCAAAACCGCTCTGCTTTTGGCCCTAGCTTCGGTCAAGCGAGTAGGTGACTTGCAAGCCCTGTCCATCAGTGCTTCCTACCTTGAGTTTGGACCCAACGACTATAAAGTCGCTCTTCAGGCGCGCAGCGGTTATGTACCGAAGGTGCTCTCAACTCCGTTTAGAACACAGGTAATTTCCCTTTTAGCCCTCCCTGGAACGGACGACGAACAGGGTCCGAACTTGTTGTGCCCTGTTCGGGCACTACGAGTTTACATTGAGCGCTCTGAGTCTTTTAGACAAACAGAACAGCCTTTTGAGTGCTTTGGAGGCTGCTCTAAAGGGAGTCACAAAGCAGAGACTATCTCATTTGATAGTAGATGCTATAGCTCTGACCTATGCCCCAGCTGGCTTGCAATGCCCTATAGGTGTGAGGGCTCATTCCACCAGGGGAATGGCCTCCTCTTGGGCCTGGTCCAGTGGAATCTCTAGTGGGGAGATTTGTGCAGCCGCCAGCTGGTCATCGCCGTCTACCTTTATTAGATTCTACAATTTGGACGTCCCTGCCCTGCAGGCATGGGTCTTATCCGCTTAATGTTTACTTTTTCCCCCCCTCGGGTGGTGAGAGTTATGTCAAGAAGACCTCAGAATGTTCTCGGGTCTCCTTGTGGCTCAGGCTTAGGGAGCCCACGCTGAGTGTTTCTGGGCTGAGCTTGCGGAGCAGGCTTAGTTCTGCATCTGCTTATAGCACGGCGCTACTGGATGCGTTCCCCAATCAAGTCGTCAATGATGACACAACGGGAGTTACCTTTCGATAGGGAACGCTCCGGTTACTCACGTAACCTCAGTTCCCTGAGAAAAGGGAACGAGCGTTGTGTAACTAGCCGTGCTATAGCTGCACGCGAATCAACGGCTGTCGCTTCAGTCATTGATTCTGATGAAATGGTGCTCCGGGCCGACTTATATAGCAGTCGGCTCCGGCCCCCTCTGACGGGCTCGAGCGCCATTGGTTTGTGCAGCTACACAAACGTTAACAAATCAGGCTTCAGTAACAGAGTAAACAGTAGTTTCCTCAATCAAGTCATCAATGACGACGCAACACTCGTTCCCTTATCTCAGGGAACCAAGGTTACGTGAGTAACCGGATCGTTTCCTACTTTTTCTCATCTCGTTTCTCACACTGACTGTCATCCGAAGTGCGTGCATAAAGGCGCTTTCGACTGCGCGCAATCCCGATAAACATACACATATACAGAGTTCCAGTATTTAAGTGTTCACGCAAACATAATCTGTTATGTTTTAAGTGAAGGTTTGGGGAATTGTTGGGGAAAAACATCTGATGTGTAACATTCTATTAGAGCCGTGCATTACAGTAGGTCTTAATATATAGGCCGTCTGTCTCATCAATGTTAATCCAACAATAAAAGAAAAGAGGGAATCACTCGCTGCTCTTGATTGAACTGCTTTTGTAGTTTTAATAAAAATTTTTAGTTTTCTTACTTGAATGCTTTTGTTTATTTGTAAAATGAAAAAGGTAATGCATTGTTGGTTTCTTTCTTATATTTGTTCTACTGTTTTTTTTGCATTTTTTGTTATTTCTAATAACAAAGATAAAATACAAAATAGCTATATTATGATTATTAATATAGTAATTATTATTAAGAAAATGAGTAGAGGAAAAGATGCAACGTTGCTCTGTGATTTTGCTTTGGAACCTTCAAAAAACTTTAACTTGATTTTTCTCAAAATTTACTTTGCTGACTATCGACATCAAACGGGTGTACACTCTTAAAAATAACGGTGCTTCAAAAGGTTCTTCACAGCGATGCCATAGAAGAACCATTTTTGGTTCCACAAAGAACCATTCAGTCAAAGGTTCTTTAAAGAACCATCTCTTTCTTACCTTTTTATAATCTGAAGAACCTTCTTTCGCCACAAAGAACCTTTTGTGAAACAGAAAGGTTCTTCAGATGTTAAAGGTTCTTTATGGAACCATTTAGACAAAAAGGTTCTTCTATGGCATCGTGAAGCACCTTTATTTTTAAGAATGTAGCTTAGTCATTTTTCGGCTGATTCCAACAAATCATACATCATTCTGAAGGTCTTTTAATGAAGAATGTGAACAAGAGAGAGATTGAATCCGCCTTGCCCTCATACTGTGTCGACTTGGGGGCTGTGCTCATAGAGCGGCTTCATTCTGCACTTGCTTATAGCACGTGCTATTGGACATGTTCCCCATAAGGCTGTCAATGCAATGGGAGAGACAGTTAAAAAGGGAACGCTCCAGTTACTAACATAACCTTGGTTCCCTGAGATAAGGGAACGAGCGCTGCGCAGGCTTCCATGCTATAAGGCTTGTTACTGAAAAGCAATACAAAAATACTATTTCTGTATCTTATTAATTAGTATGTCACATTAGGGCCCAAATTTCATTGTCAAAAATATATTGTTTACTATGTTTAATCTCCAAACACATAATGAATTCCATTTACAGTATTGCTTATTTATTTATTAGCTTAATGAACATTTCGTCATAAATGTGACTGACCTGGTTGGCAAATATAAGAGAACACTTGGTGTTGTCAGCATGATCTGCGGTTATACTCTTGATCAGCTGCAGCATTGGAGTGATGCCTGAAAGAATGAATGTGTCATCTTCAGTTAATACATATTTAGATTAATTATCTTTGCAGCAATGCCTGGAAACCTACTAAGAATACTTTGGAGCCCATTCAAAATATATCCGTCATTACCTGTTCCACCAGCAATCATGCCCACATGTCTGAACTTCTGCACTTTGGGTTCAGATTTTTTATCAGGTCGAATAGCAAACTGCCCTGTAAATGTCAGTAAGGAAATATATTCAGCATCTGAAGCATTTAAATATTTTAAAATTCATTGTGTATACAGGTCATGCATTTGTTATAGAGCAATCTTAAAATAATAAGACATTGCCCTCTAGTGGCTGAATACATTGCATCATACAAAACAATGGAGTACATATATTGTAAATTGTTTTAATTATGTTGTTGTTAGCTAAAAGTAAACTATAAAAAACTGAAATAAAATAACTGAAAGCTAAAATAATATAAATAAAGAAATACTGAAAATATTAAAATTAGAGCTAATTCAAAATATTAGTAAATACTATAATAGTGTATTCATAATACTAAAATAGCACTGCATCTGTGATTATTCATGTTGTAATAAGACAAAAAATTTCCATAAATAATACAAACTAAAAAAAAAAAGTTGTATTTTTCCTTACCATTTCCATTGTATACCAGTAATCCATTCGGACTCCTGAAGTCAATGGTGTCTCCAATCTTCATGTCATTCAAGTACTGAGACATCTTGCCTCCATCGGGATAGTTTGGATGGGTATTTTTATAGTAGACCTGACGTAAGATATTGAAGAAAGGGATTTTTAAAAACCTCACAAAGTATAGGCCACTATAAAACATAACCAGTCATTTGTAACTACAAAATGTATTGCATCGCACCTTTACAACTAGATCAATGTATCCCTTGTCCTCATCACTGGACACAGGTGTGTATGCACGAATAACCAGATTCCCATTCACCTTTGCAGACAGGTAAACATAATGGCCTGTGACACAGCGTACAAGATCCGTCTTAGAAAACGTGTGAAACTCAGGTGAAATTATACTGTCAGATTTCAAGGTCAGGTGATTCTGCTGACATGATAAAGATATATAGTGCAATGTCCTACCAATAGGGAGACCAAGAACGTGAGAAGAGGACGGAAGACCAAAACCGAATTGTTTTTGTCATGAGTGATTTCCTGTTGCAAAGCAAATAAAAGTAGTTCAGTTAAGCTGCAGTAATGTTCTTGCTTTCCTTTGCAGGAGAAAACCTATGTACACATTTAAATTCTGACGGACCTCTTTCTCTATGAGTGGCAATGAGTATTTCACATTGGGATCCTGCAAGGTTTTTGGAAACTTGCTCTGCTTTCGACCTCCATTGGAGCCTCCTGGTTTTAGGATGAGGAAGAGGACTGTGATCAACACTATAGATATCCCGATTAACACAGGTACTGTCTGCAATGGACACATTAAACACATTATTAACACACTTGACTGAATTTATGCTTACGGAATGGTTTTGTAGACAAATAAAAATGATAATTGTATAAAAATATAAATTATAAAATTATAAATTTAAGGTTTAATAATATTAAATGTTTTAATTATAAATGCATATCCTTTTTGCAGGAAATGGACTAAAGAATGTTAAATTAATGTATTATTTAATGTAATATAATATGATTATTTAACATTTCAACACTACATAATTCCCATACTTGCAATATTTCAATGACTATTGCTATCAATTATTTATTATTCTATAGAATTATTATATAGTTATATAGTTTTGTACACAAAATGTAGATAAAATATGTATTTAAAATATAAATATATATAAAAATATAAACTCATTTTAAAATTAATAAAAACTTTAATAATAAAATGTATTATATATTACTTTTTTCTGTTGTTTTTAATGCATGAGTCCACATAATTTCCATATTTGCATTTGTTTTGATGACTTGACTATTTTTCTAAAACGGGAAAATAGTAATAATAAGAAAAAGAGAGAAGATGTGTGTAAACATTTGACAATATACAGTACAACTAACAAAACCTATAAACTATTGGCAGATTGTGCTACTTTCAACATTGTGTTGATAACCTGCATATGCCGGTAATTACCTCTCACCTTCTTTCCACTGCTGTCATTCGAACCAGAATAAGTTAAACAGACAACTGTGAGACTGACAGGGAGAAAAGGAAAGGTGCTAATTGCTTTTTGCAAAGCAGTGAAGAAGAAAACAGGGAATGTGCAGTAAATTTAAAAAGAGAGAAACTACTCACTAGAACTTGATCCATGCTGCAGTCCTTTTCCTCTACTGTACTGTACTGTATGGTCAGGGTTCACTGTATGTGAGGTAGAATTTGTTCACAGTTAATTTCCTGTATTCCAACCTTTGCACCAAGGCCAGTTGATGGTAGAAGAGTATGGAGTTAATGAAATGCAGCCAATTGGGGTAGGCCTCGCAGTGGCCCCAGCCAATAGGAATAGAATATTCAAATGAGCAGGCTGTGACAGAGCATTGCCTATGGTTGTTCATGTGTTTCTGTGAATGGTGTGGAATCACTACATGATGACAACACATTCAGGGGGATGGGTCAAGGAAACCCCTCAAATACAGTAGGTTAGGCTAAGGCCATTTGAGTAGGAACAGAAATGCCTGACATTTTTTAAAGTTTAAAAATATTTTTATTCAAGTTAGAAAAGGTGATCTTGGTTTTAAAAAAATCTAAATAAATTATGTTTCAGAAGACTTTAGAAACAAAAAATATACTGAATTCTGCTAACAGTTTTTCTTTTTTTTGAACAAAAAATATATATGCTAGTAAGTAAACAACAAATCTATACAGCACAACTGACATTTATGTCAAGTGGTTGCTAATATGTGAGGTTTTCACTCCAGGTCTAAATGCTGTGAGATCCAGTGCATGATGGCTGGTAATGAAGAATATACCGCAGACTTGTGAATTCCACCACAAGGTTCTCCCCAACTCTTCACTCCCATCAGAACAACACCAGGCGTGTTTGTTAGACAAACAAGAGGTCCAGTGGTCCAGTGAGTCTAGAGTGAGACAGAATTCCAGAGAAAGTCATAACAAAATGTAAGCTATTCCGTGTCAAAACTTGCAGTGTTGACTTCAAATGGATTGTTCACCCCAAAAGATTCTGTCATCATTTACTCACCCTCGTGTCATTCTAAAATTTCTTTGTGGAACAAAAAAGTTATTTTGAGAAATGTTTTTGAGGGTTTGTTTATCCATACAGTGGTTAAACAGCTGTTTGGTTACCAACATTCTTCAAAATATATTTTTATAATAACTATTTTTGGACATGGCATAGTAACATGCTCATATGCAAATTGGCAATTAATGACGTAAAATTTGGTCTGTTTCTCATATTGAGTCGTATGGGTTGGGTAAGAGTTTTGTTGTTACATCAAAGAAAGTCATAGGCTGTATCAGAAATCACATACTCTAAGTACTTCTTTTGAACAATTACTTTGTGATAGTTAAGTATGTTCAGTATAGTATGAATGTAATAAGGACATGCTATATCTGTCATGTTGTCACTGTTAAGTGATTTACGTATGGAATCAGTTGCAGCTAACAACTGCCATTCACAAATCCTCTCCCGTCACCTTATGGGGTAGTCAGTTGGATGTGCACTTCAGATTCTCACTGGAAGTATCTTTGTACTTTTGACCAACTGTTTTATGAATACCTTTAACATGGACATTCTATTCTTTTCAGGTACATTTTTTTGCCTACTATATTATATGTAGTGAAGTGTGTATTTCCTGATGGAGCCACAGTCTCTGTACCGGACAACGCCTTCATGGATCACTTCCACATTGGACAGTAATTTCAAATCAGCAAGTGTACATCAAGTCTGTCATTTGGTACAGAGCCTATCAAACCGAGGAAGCAATTCAAGAATCATTATCGAACCTATCCACTAGACGTCAGCATTTCTTCAATTACATTCCCTTCTTGGAAGTATTAACTGTACAGTAGGTTACTACTCCTCACCATGCATGATTCTCCACTGCTCAGTCCAGCACATAGCATAGCTGGTGTCAATCTAGTTCTGTGGCATTGTTCACACACCGCTCGTGCCAGCACAGATATTTTTAGCCATTCAGGTTTGCACTGCCCATGTCCTGCTAAAAAGAGTGTATAACATTCGCCTAAAGCTCCACAGAGAGCAAAATGTGCAACAGAAATTAAAATTATGCTTTAGGAAAGAAGTTGTTCAAGTTCTGAAAGTTCAACACAGGTCAGCTTTCAATTTATTCAACAAGTAGTCGTGAAATGTCATGTTTGCACACACACAGATATCAAAATCCTCCCAGGCAGACTTTTGTACTGGAAGTATCTTTGTACTTTTGACCAACTGTTTTATGAATACCTTTAACATGGACATTCTATTCTTTTCAGGTACATTTTTTTGCCTACTATATTATATGTAGTGAAGTGTGTATTTCCTGATGGAGCCACAGTCTCTGTACCGGACAACGCCTTCATGGATCACTTCCACATTGGACAGTAATTTCAAATCAGCAAGTGTACATCAAGTCTGTCATTTGGTACAGAGCCTATCAAACCGAGGAAGCAATTCAAGAATCATTATCGAACCTATCCACTAGACGTCAGCATTTCTTCAATTACATTCCCTTCTTGGAAGTATTAACTGTACAGTAGGTTACTACTCCTCACCATGCATGATTCTCCACTGCTCAGTCCAGCACATAGCATAGCTGGTGTCAATCTAGTTCTGTGGCATTGTTCACACACCGCTCGTGCCAGCACAGATATTTTTAGCCATTCAGGTTTGCACTGCCCATGTCCTGCTAAAAAGAGTGTATAACATTCGCCTAAAGCTCCACAGAGAGCAAAATGTGCAACAGAAATTAAAATTATGCTTTAGGAAAGAAGTTATTCAAGTGACATTCAAGTTCTGAAAGTTCAACACAAGGTCAGCTTTCAATTTATTCAACAAGTAGTCGTGAAATGTCATGTTTGCACACACACAGATATCAAAATCCTCCCAGCCAGACTTTTGTGTAACCATCACAACGGTCAACTTGTGAAGGCAGATGAGTGACGTACACATTTGGCTGGTCCACACCAGAGCCCAGCAATGGAGTGAGGGTGGGATTTCCTGTCCAGCAGAGGGTAGACAGACAGGCTGTGTACTTTCACTGAGGTTTAACGGAGAGCTCAGCTTAAGCAAAGCCACATTGTAGTCGAGAGAGGATGGGTTGTAATGAGGGTGTACCAGTACTCCAATCACATCACGGATCTGAGAAAGAGATATTTGTGTTAAAGGGATAGTTCACCCAAAAATGAAAATTCTATACTAATTTTTGGGTGAACTATCCCTTTAAGACACAATATGAATGAATCCCAAAAATCTTTCGTTCCTAGAACAACATTCCAACCAATTTCGTGTTGTTCCTGTCGATGTCCTTCTCACATGTTGTGAAGTGTGCATTTCCTGATGGAGCCACAGTCTCTGTACCGGACTTCCACATTGGACAGTAATTTCAAATCAGCAAGTGTACATCAAGTCTGTCATTTGGTACAGAGCCTATCAAACCGAGGAAGCAATTCAAGAATCATTATCGAACCTATCCACTAGACGTCAGCATTTCTTCAATTACATTCCCTTCTTGGAAGTATTAACTGTACAGTAGGTTACTACTCCTCACCATGCATGATTCTCCACTGCTCAGTCCAGCACATAGCATAGCTGGTGTCAATCTAGTTCTGTGGCATTGTTCACACACCGCTCGTGCCAGCACAGATATTTTTAGCCATTCAGGTTTGCACTGCCCATGTCCTGCTAAAAAGAGTGTATAACATTCGCCTAAAGCTCCACAGAGAGCAAAATGTGCAACAGAAATTAAAATTATGCTTTAGGAAAGTTGCTCAAGTGATATTCAAGATCATTCAAGTTCAACACTAGGTCAGCTTTCAATTTATTCAACAAGTAGTCGTGAAATGTCATGTTTGCACACACACAGATATCAAAATCCTCCCAGCCAGACTTTTGTGTAACCATCACAACGGTCAACTTGTGAAGGCAGATGAGTGACGTACACATTTGGCTGGTCCACACCAGAGCCCAGCAATGGAGTGAGGGTGGGATTTCCTGTCCAGCAGAGGGTAGACAGACAGGCTGCGTACTTTCACTGAGGTTTAACGGAGAGCTCAGCTTAAGCAAAGCCACATTGTAGTCGAGAGAGGATGGGTTGTAATGAGGGTGTACCAGTACTCCAATCACATCACGGATCTGAGAAAGAGATATTTGTGTTAAAGGGATAGTTCACCCAAAAATGAAAATTCTATACTAATTTTTGGGTGAACTATCCCTTTAAGACACAATATGAATGAATCCCAAATTTGATCAAAATCTTTCGTTCCTAGAACAACATTCCAACCAATTTCGTGTTGTTCCTGTCGATGTCCTTCTCACATGTTTCTTTGAGCCTCTTGTTGTCACTGATAAAAGTCTTAAATGTCTTTCTTCCCCACAAAGAAATTGTCAATCATTGTAAAAAGGTAATATACTGTTCATGCATAAGTTTGAATTCCCTCCCCCCCCCCC
>NW_015646352.1:1137470-1159842 GCF_001515625.1 Sinocyclocheilus rhinocerous | reverse complement strand
CCCCCCCCCCCAAAGATAATACATGTGCACGGCTCTAGAAACCTTTTAAAAACATTTTTGGCATGTTGGTTGCTCACAGGTTATAGACACAGTGTGCATCAGAAAGGATCCATTGTGACTGGATGATCGCCCCACTGCAGTCATAGCCAGCACCCAGACCAATGGTTACGTGCCACAACAGTTTCCCATCATCCACTGCTGTCCTTGGGGTGTCCAGTCCAGAGGCAGCAAAGATGTCAGGCATTCCATACGGAGGTGAGAAGGCAGTAGAACATTTGCATGAATATTTGTGGTACACCCTCACAATCTGTTCAAAGATAAACGCATCCACATTTGTGACTCAGTATGTGTGTGTTTTGACTCCAACTGGATTCCACGCATTCTAAAGTCCCTCTGAGACAAGGAGACTCTTTTAGAGCTCAACAAAAAAGTCGATGTGATGGTGGACAGCAGAAAAGACAAAAGCAACCGTGTGTGCAGCACAAACCAGCCTGCAAATGTGGTGAGACTCTGCTGTCATCATCTACTTCCTCCCCCTGATCTTCATACGCTGTTTCTCTGAGATCTGTGAGGAAATGTGCCATTAGAATCATTTTTGTCATCATTTCATGCATCAGAAGTCTGTGGTTACAAACTCAGTGCTGTCAAAGAAAGACTTAGTATGTTGGGTTCTGTATAAGCAGTATTCATTGTGTCTTTGTTGCAGTATAGGATTTTATGTAAAATATATGTAAAAATTATAATAATATATTTTTGTGGTGTCCAACCATTAGGTACGACTTCTCTTCTAATTTAATATAAACATTTTAATTATAAATTATATTACTAACAACAATTAAGGGAAAAAGTTGAATTAAAACATTTATATGAATTCAAGAAGTTTTTGAAAAAATCTTGAATTTTATGTTTAATACATTTTATACATATACAAAATGTATAATATCATACATAACATAATATTAATTAACCTTTATTTATTTATTTATTTATTTTTAAATTAAGTTTAATAACGTAAAATAAAACATATATAGACTGCAACATGTTTTTAACTTTTGACATTACTGTTGACCTTTTTGTGGAAGTATAAATATTTTTAGGTTGGCTTGCGTGTTTATTCTGTGGCATACTATTTGGACATGTGGGACACATATGGGTCAGGTTTGGATGGGTGAAATTTGAACACCTGCTGTGAGCTTTTTTCTTTGCTCATGTTGACTCTCACCTTTTTCGCTGATAAAAGAAAAGGAGGCACTGAAACCGCGGGCAGAGATGGTGTTGTCTGTGCTAAACTGCAGAAGCATTTCGAGACCATAGCTGAGAACAGCTGGAGGGACGTTCCCGCCACATGCAACCACTTAAAACACAAAAATTATAATAGCAGAGCACTTAAAGACTACATTTCTCTTTCTCAAAATGGTGCAGTGCAAGATCTTTAAATGCTGTTCTATTAATCAAAGAATCCTGAAAAAAAAAACTATCACGGTTTCCATAAAAATATATTAGATAGCATAACATAGATAACAATAAGAAATATTTCTTGAGTTTTAAGTAGTGTTTATTCAAATAAAAAACAGTTATTTCGAATTGTAATAATATTACATTAAAGGGGACATCGGATACCCATTTTCCACAAGTTGGTATGATACTTTAGGGTCTTCATGAAATGTCTGCAACATGCTTTGGTTCAAATTCCTCAACAGTCATGTAACACAACACCCTTTTAAACAACTGGATCACAGCGATCCGTTTCGGTGCATGTTTCTTTAAAAATGATAATGAGCTAATGCTCACTCCACCCCTCTTCTGTTTTTTGTGTATTCAGTGGTGTGTTACCATCAAAAACAAAACTAATCCACTGCATCCTCAGTGGCTCTGATGTCGGGAGAAATGAAGACTCGTATGTTCGCTTTTAAATCCAACTCCAAAACACCTGCATTGTTTACGAATCATTTGTGACCCTGGACCACAAAAACAGTCATAAGGGTTAATTTTTCGAAATTGAGATGTATTCATCATCTGAAAGCTGAATAAAAAAAGCTTTCCATTGGTGTATGGTTTGTTAGGATAGGACAATATTTGGCCAAGATACAACTATTTGAAAATCTGGAATCTGAGGGTGCAAAAAAATCAAAATATTGAGAAAATCGCCTTTAAAGTTGTCTAAATGAAGTTCTTAGCAATGCATATTACTTATTAAAAATTAAGTTTTGATATATTTAAAGTAGGAAATGTACAAAATATCTTCATGGAACATGATATTTGCTTAATGTCTTAATGATTTTTGGCATAAAAGAAAAATCAATAAGTTTGACCCATACAATGTATTTTTGGCTATTGCTACATACTGTCATACTGCTCAGAATTTTAAAAAAAAATTTTAAAAAAGGAGTGAATGGATTTTTATCATTGTAGGGTGGTTGTGTCCACACACTGCTAAGACACATTTATATGCAAACACCATGTAAAAGTGAATTTTGCATCCGATGTCTGCTTTAAAAAAAATCTTACTGACCTCACAGTATAATTCAAATAAAACTATATATAAATTATATAAGATACTTACATTTTATGTTATATATAATAATGTTTTTGTACTTTACCTATTTCATCCTTGTCATCAATGTCTCCAAACACTGTGATTGAATCATATTTGCAGTTCTCTGACTCCTCAAGGTCAAAGTCATCAAAGTCAAGCTTTAAGGAACATAGTGAAGTTATTCTATTGTAATTAGCATGCTAGCATATAGCAAACAGAGTGATGTGATTATGAACATAACATAGCCAAGTTAGGATTTCTGGCACTGTAAATGTCTTAACTATAACTTAACTATAACATTTAGGGCAAAAAAAAAAAGCATTTTCAAAAGTTACAACTACTGTACTGAACGGTTCTAAATTTACATTGCACTTTGTAAACAGCAGGAAACAACCAGCGTTACATGACTGCAGTGACGTCATGGCGTCGCTCTTTGGAGTCTAATTGAGTATCACATTCTCTCTTGCAGTGAAACCGATCAGAGCTCCCAATCTCACTGCATGCATGCATTCATGACCGGACAGACAGGTCACGACTGGACAGAGGAGACACCAGGCAATGACTGGGCCAACACAAGGGCTAAAGAGTTGTTTTTACCTTGACTATGTGGCCTTCTGGGGCATAGATGAGCCAGCAGCAAAGAGTGTTGTTGCTGTAGGCTTGCGGGTAGGCGGGGCTCTGCACAGCCCCCTTGGGCTGTAACAGCACCACTGTTCCACATTCAGCCCCTGCACAAACACAAAAGGAGAAACTGGTGAAATGGAGCCTGGCCGATGACGTTGCTGCACAGTGTCACATTTCTGTCTGGCAAGGGTCATACTAGGGGGAGCAGTGTTGTGATTTGAACCTAGCTCTTACCTTCTCCTAACTTACCACTGGTAGAAGGCCCCCTGGCAGACATGCAACTATGGAAACAGTCCCATTGAGATATGCTCTACTCTCTCTGAGGAGCCTGTCGGCAGTAGTGTGAAAACAGAATTCTACTGAGAAAAAGTTAGTTTGCCTCTCATTCTGACTGGGGAAATGAACACACCTTGCAGACCAAGGGATGAAACCAACAGATCAGTTGGGCACAACCTGTGCTGCTAGGGAGAGCACAATTAGGGTGGAACGTTTTTTTTTTAATAACGGGACTGTATGGATACACAGACATGTAAATGAGGCAATGCTCGAAAACAACATCATCAGGCCTGTGCAAGCATGCTATTCAAGTACACAGTAAGCAAGCATGTTGTTTCAAGCATGCATGCAATGTATGGTGATCACTACTATACAGCTGCACAACTCATTCTGCATTGTCATTGGACTGTCACCAAACAGGCTTGAGCGTTTAGATTTCCGCAAGCATTATTCTGTCACTTTCAAGGAACTTTGTAGGGTTTTTCAGAGTTGGGTGCACAACAAAAGAAACCAGTCAGACAGATTCCACTCACCAAAACTGTAGTCCTTGCCAACACCACTGAATTGGATGGCAAATCCTGCACCTGTGCTGCTTACAGCAGACACAAACTGCACCAATAAGAACCGGAGATGAAGGCTGACCACCACAGAATCGACCTGTTGAGCAAGGTCACAAGGAAACAGAGAACCTCACAACCACTTGCAGAAGGTAGAACAACAACAAAGTCATAGTTTCTGCTTTTCTTTTCCCTCCTCACCTATTTGCCTGTCTTCATCCACATACACAGTCAGAAGATCACTGTGGCACTGTGTGTCATTCTCCAGGTCAAACTCCAGCAGAATATGTTCTCCAGCGGCAACTCAAATGGACCACAGACACATTCTGTGGCAAAAAAATGAAAGATTAACTGCTGTGAAAGTTTCCGATTTTGTCTTTGGGTTGCAAATATCTAAGATACTTCAGATGTGACTCACTCATTGTTGTTGTAGCTTTGACCTGGGTGAGCTGGATTTCTGATGATACCTTCACTTCCAGGTATAACTCCATCAGGTACACTGCACAGGGACCTGTCCACACCTGTGTTGAGTTCTATAGGTAAGTAGTCATTATTTAAAGTGACTTGCAGTACACTTACAGTACTCACAGAGATGAGGTTAAGTGTCTTCCTGAAGAGCCAATCTTTCAGTTACTAAACCCGATTATTAACCACTACCAGTTATAGGAGTTTGAAAGCAGGTAAGTAGCTCTAACTCGACAACAATACCCACCTTTCCTAAGATTAGACTTGATCCATGACAGGAACATTAAGACATCAGTAAATACTCTAGCTGAGCCTCTTCTGGACAAGGGTTTGTTCTTGTTGTTATTCCAGCTTCGACCACAACCCTTACCCCATGATATGACTCCTACAGCCACCCAGCGTCCATCTAGTCTGGGGCAGAGGAGGGGACCCCCAGAATCTCCCTGGAGCGCAGGAGGACAGATAGGAACTCAAAACAGTTTCAAGAGTTTGGACCATCTTTGCCAACCTGAACTTGAGTGTCATAGGTGATATACTATTTGGGATGTTAATTCTGTAATTCAATGTTAATGTTGGGGGAACATCTTTAGTGTCAACTTACTTGGCAGGCATCTCTCCCTCCTCTCTCTGGGCCAGCACACAGGACTGTGAAGGTCTTCTGCCCAGGCCTAAGTGTTTGTAGGACATGTTTGCACTTGCTTTGCTCTAACAGGTCCAGTTGCACCTCCTGAAGAACCGAAGGAAGTGGCCCTTCTAAAGAAAGCACAGACCTCTTCACTTTTATCCTAGTAATGGTTTAAGATATTTGAGATTGGTCTTTCAAGCATTAATTGTTATTTCAATGTTTTTCAAATGGCTTCTCACTCTCAGTAATACGACCCCATCCACCAACAACACACATGGTCTTGGGTGGAAACCCCTCACCAGGGTATGGCAGGCAAACAGGCTTAATAAAATCACTTAGAAAACACACATATTATGTTAATCTCTAAAAATTATTTTCAAACTATATATAAATACATAAATTGAGTTAATGTCATAGAATGACTTGCCAAAGTGAATGCGTCCTTTGATCTCAAGCAAAGCAATGTCGTAGCTCATGGGAGAGGAGCATTGATATTTTTCATGGAACTTTAGTCTTTACGTGGAAGCTCTGCTTCCCTCGGTCCTTTGATCTCAAGCAAAGCAATGTCGTAGCTCATGGGAGAGGAGCATTGATATTTTTCATGGAACTTTACAGTCTTTACGTGGAAGCTCTGCTTCCCTCTGTCAACTTTTCTTTGGTTGAAATCCCCTGCTACAGCCTCAATCTTGTGCAGGAAGTCCCTAGGGCAGGCAGTTATATTTGAGAGAAAGTCACTGAAGTGTTGACATTTAAAAGTTATGATTAGTAATGGATAAATTGAGTGGACCTACATGGATACACTTGCAAAGCAATGAGCAGCAGTCAAAAGCCAGTGGTCTGTTAAGATCGCTGCAGCACAGAAATGTGATCCTCTGATCCTAAGAGACACCAGATGATAGTAGAATGAATTTTTGCACACTGATATATCCAACACTTCAGTGCCTTTTGGAATGTAAAATTGCATTAATTTATCATGCAATTTGTAAAGTTAAACAGTTACGTGCCAACCATGGATTGGAACCTCGTCTGACCTCTGATCCTCCGATTACCCTCAAAGAATGGTCAAGGATGCCTCTTACCTAAGTACTTTGCATCTGGGTATCAAGTGGCAGGACAAAGTTTTGTAATTAATCTGTGACTTGTTCCCATTCAATTGAATTAAAATTTTTCTTACCACTGGGATGAACAGCAAAGGTCATTCCGAGACAACCCAACAAGCTGAGAAAACGGACAAAGGTCCTGTAGGATAATTGAGGCATTATGTGTCCTCTGCTGTTAAACACTAAGATTGGGGTATTTATAGAAGGGATGAAGGGGTGGTCTTTTTGACAAATGGGGTACTGTGGTTACTCATTAACTTCACACAGGAAATGTGCATGTTGAACAGAACATTGCATGTTGGGTATCTATGTTACCCAAATTAACTTTATATTTTGTGTTTTATACCTGCTAGTTTATCAGTCTACTGACATTAAGGATCTAATTTGACCTTAGAATATTTAAATATTTTGTGCATGTGTTTGTCTCATTTTCCTGTAGCTTACAAGGAGCATCAGCAGAAAAAGACTTTACAGCCACTTGTGATTCAGCTGAAGGAGAAAAGCTCCTCCATTGACAAAGATGTTTCCCTCAAGGACCAGAATGACCTTTTAATCTAAAGGTTTACTGGAATTTGTTGGATTTTGGCACTTTCAGAGTTTGCTGAAAATTGTGCACTCACATACAGTATGTAACAAATATACAATTAATAATTAAACAGACGGAAGATATTATAGGCAACCTAAGAATTTATATACGTAGGAGTTCAAATCTTTGAATTAATGAAGAAAATATACTCCCCAATTACAAACATTTCTGAAGGGAAATGGACATTATTTGTTGCATTCTGTTTTCTCTATAAGTTTAATGTGTGTATTTTGCAGATTTCTTATTGAGCTTGCCGTGCTCTATCAGTTAAACTACAGAAACTCTGTCATCTAGTTTGATTTCACACATTTTAGACATTCAAATAAAAGATTTGTGAATTCATGAACTAGATACATTTGAAAAAACAACAATGCCTCTGCCTTGCCTGCAGAGAATTTACACAAACCAGAGGTCTAGTGTTTACTAGTGGGGAAGCTCTTCTTGATACAAAAGACAGTTGTAGCTAGATGATGGTATGAAGCTCACCACTGGCGACACCAAACCAAACAAGAACGGGGTCCTGTCATAAAACTGTCAACACATTTGTGCTTTTGTCTGCAGAGAACGATGGTATGAAGCTCACCACTGGCGACACCAAACCAAACAAGAACGTGGTCCTGTCATAAAACTGTCAACACATTTGTGCTTTTGTCTGCAGAGAACAAAAGCTGAAGGCTGAAGCAATTCTTCTTGCAAAAAGAATCTTAGACATATTGACTTGTCAAGTTAAGTCTATTCAACCAAGGCCACAAATTACCACAAACAGAACCTTAGGGAGAGAAAAAGATATAAATTCATATGCGTTTTGATCCCAACTGTCAATTGTTCCTTGCTAATTTAGTCCAGCACAACAATTCTGGAAGTAAAATATAATGCTCTTTTGTTCTGTGATATCCAACAGGAGTCCCTTGAGCCATGTTGCCTGGCAACCACAGTAAACCACAGTATAGCAGTTGAGAGAAGCCAGAAAAACCTGAATTTTTTATTTTTTTTATGCAGATTCCCAGCATAGATTTGCTGTTAAGCAACAGTATTTGCCAGTAACATGATTTGCTCACTCTGGTTTTAAAAGAAAGAAAGAAATATAGGCTAATAAGATACATTTCAGTGAAAGCCAGTGTAATAGAGTTACACTGGAAGCTGATTCATGTTATGTTAAGTGACTTGCCAGACAAGAAAATTACAGGCAGTGTAATGGATACATCAGAATTATTTTGCTCACATTTAGGGAAGTGCCATGCTGCTGTTAGCAAATACTGGGGACCATACTTTCATTCATTCACTTTAAATCATTTTTCATTCAGGTTGTCCAGCATAGGTCACAAATTTTTAGTCATACTTTTTATCTATTCCTTCTTGCAACACATTTTTAAGGATTGACCTATACGCTACTACCACATTGGTGCTTCATGCTATTGGTTTTTACAGTAACATTTGAGAGGCACTATGGTCCCTTGAGGGATTATGGAAAAAATCCTACAATCCTACTCTGAAGAAGAATCTGTGATCTCTTCCCAGAATCTGTCAAACTCTCAGCGAATATACACTGAATATTTCTCATGTGATACCAATTCATTTTACACATAGGATCACGAAGGGACGTTATTCCTCGCGCGTGGTGGGTTGTGACGTCGGTCCTGTTCTGAGACGCATCATTTGGCAACCCATCACAGTTCCTCTCCAGCGAAGCTAAGCTACAACCCTACTGCGTTTCCCATCACTGCTGGATAGCGCACTACAACCCTAGGATCGCCAGGCAAAAAAATAGCGTGGGCAATATATTAAACATCTCAGGTATGCGTTCGAGTGTTTTAGCTATATTTTTGTTGCCTCGTTTTTCCTGAGCTCAGAATTGAGTTTGCACATTTTTAGAGAGTGAATGCTAGCTGTTAGCACACTTTCGCATGCTGGGTTTTCAGCGCCGGTGTGTAGGAAATCCTCCCTGAAAGACGCACCGCTGGAAAGTAATGTTTAAGCTGCTTTTCCGAGTGTTTACAACAATTTAATGCACCGTGTTATAGAGAAAATTATTTTTGTTCCCTTGTCCAATTGGTGACCATTCTTTCGATTAAATAACCATTGGATATTAAAAATACGTGGACGTCTGTTGAAACTCGTTAGAATTTTATTGCAGTTTATATGCGTTATTAATAATATGCAGTTAATAAAAATGTATTTATTACCTTTTCTCTATTACTTGTGTGCATTTATGTAATATTCATTCATATTTCCCCCATGCTTAAAAAACTGTTATAAGTAAAGCAATAAATCTTACAATTTGTGCGACCAGGGAGGTTCAAATGTTAAATTTTAGTTAAGAGAACAGGGCGCGTGACCTTATTATGAAATGTGAAGCATATGTCATTTTGGCTCGCGCTCAACGATTGTGATTCATCCCGGTGACTCGAATCTTGTTACTGAAAAGATTTGTTCAGCTGATTCGTTCATTCACTCTTTCTGCATGTCACGGCATTATGACTGTAGGTGGCGACAAGTGTGTTTCTTTTTATGTGTTTTAAAGGATAAGTTTCCTGATAATTTACTCACCCCCATGTCATCCAAGATGTTCATGTCTTTCTGTCTTCAGTCGCAAAGAAATTAAGGTTTTTAAAGGAAAACATTTCAGGATTTTTCTCCACATAATGGACTTAAATGGTGGCCAAGGGACTGAAGGTCAAATTGCAGTTTCAGTGCAGCTATAAAGGGCTCTACACGATCCCAACTGTGGAATAAGGGTCTTATCTAGCGAAAAGATCGGTCATTTTCTAAAAAAGTTTATATACATTTTAATCACAAATGCACATCTTGCAGTAGCTCCACGATGCGTGTCTGCAAATTCACGCATTACATAATCACGTTGGAAAGGTCACGCGTGGTTAGCTCTTCGTCTGTGTACTTTAGGATGAAAAACTCCCTCCAACTTCAAAATCGTCCGACATGGGCCTTGTTGCTTTACCTGTGTTTGTAAAGGGCGTTTGACTTTCTTTGCACGTTTGCTTTGTAATCACTGGGTCAGTACTTCCGCCTACATCAAGCGTGACCTTTCCAACGTGATTATGTAATGCATGAGGTCGAGTTAGTGCAAGACGAGCATTTGTGGTTGAAATGTATATACTTTTTTTTTTAATGACCTATTGTTTCGCTAGATAAGACCCTTATTCCTCGGCTGGGATCATGTAGAACCCTCTGAAGTTCCATTAAAACTGCTATTTGACCATTATATGGAGAAAAATCCTGGAATATTTTCCTCAAAAACTTTAATTTCTTTGCAACTGAAGACAGAAAGACATGAACATCTTGGATGACATGGGGGTGAGTAAATTATCAGGAAATTTCATTCTGGAATTGAACTAATCCTTTAAGTGAGTCATTAAGTCATTTACTCAAACGATTTGTTAAAACATTAAGTCATTCATGGCTGAAACAAATACTTTATTTTAATTTGCGTGTCTACAAAACTGCTAATAGACTCCAGAAAGAGTGTTTAAGCATGTTTTAACCCCATTTAGCCAACTGTACTCTGTAGAATTATTTCGCCTGTTTTTATCCTCGTTGTGAACAAGATTGACTCATTGAACAAAATAACCTTTTCTCATTCATTCAGTCATCAGGTCATTTTTCACAAATGAGATTTGTCAATTTAATAAGCTCTGCTTTACTCAAAGCCCATAGCCGCCTTGAGTCTTGTTCAGTCTCGAAATACTGAATTGTTCGGTAAAGGCGTAGGCCTATTCCTTCAGTAAGTTCAACTGATGAAATGCTCATTCCTGTACTCAAATGCTCCTGTACTCATTTTATAGTAGCAGTCTTGCGAAAGCAGTCTAAACTTGTTAGAGTTGAATAGAAAATATGAGTTAAGTAAGTGAATGTTCAAGTAAGAATGATTTATTCACTTAAAAGATTCATTCTGATTCAAACTCAATACCAAAAATGACACTTACACATTTTCTCTTTAATAAATTAAAATATGATGGCCATTTTGTTATAATACTTTGGTTATAGTAGTGTTTATTATCTAATTTTCGAGTATATGTTCAAAAACAGCGAGTCAGGAATGAGAACTAGTCTGACAGGGCTCATTTGATTTTGAAAATTTTTTTTTGTCTGTATCCTTGATTTTTCTACTTCTAAACAGCTAATTGCATATTTCTGCCATTTCATTTGGATGAATATCCCCATGGTTGTCGTTTTAATGAGGTTCACAAGACGCAAAGGCAGTGCAGTCTTGTGACAACATTTTATTTACTGTCACTGTATCTTTGATTCTGGACTTTAGTGGTCTGTCGTTGTAATTTTTTACTATGCACACACAGAATATTCGATCCCATTAGCTTTGAGATACTGTGAGCATTTGCGACTGAAAAGTACTGCGTGTGACTATGAAAATGATTGTCTGACTATATCACTATTGTCTGATTTTGCTCTATTTCGTCGTCGAAAATAGTTTGAAACAAACTTGCAGCTGAGCCGCTGCGCATCTCCATCGAATTGAGAGCTTGAAAATCGAAATCGAATCGAATTGGAACATCTGAATCGATACCCAGCCCTATTCTTAATGTAAAGCTTTTATGCTAAAGCGCTCCTAACCATGGTCATTCTGTAGTTATTACATTGGTATTTGTTTACATCTTATTTGTTACAGTAGTACAATTCCTCAGGTGCCCCTGTGCACAGCAGCTGCCCATGTGACACATTAATTATTCATACTGAGGATGTGGGATGTAGGATCAATTTGCCTCTGGTCTGGTGTACATGAAAGGGACTTGATCGTGTCAGATAGCCCCATATAGGATGGTTATATCGCCAATCGGTTCTTTCTCGAACGAGGCCAGCTTCTCTATAGGGACTGTTTTCTTTTACCCACAGTCCCAGAACTCCCTTTTTAGCTTTGCTCCCTGTAGTTGGATGCTGGTTAATGCCATTGTCACTGCATAGGCAGCACTGGGTCCTTAGTCACAAGTGCTGAGTGGCCCTTGGAAAGAAATCGCACTGCACAATGTCTTGTCTCACCTTCTGGAATAACCCACCTGACCCCTACCATTAAACTGGCATTCATTAGCTCTAGATTGGCTGCTTGCCCTTAAGGCAAGTGTGTCAAAATAACCCATTCACTTCGCTGAATGTTTTGAAGAGACTTTTTGATGCAGATTGTACCCTGAAAGTCTGGGAAAAAATCAAGGATTTGCCGCCATGCAGTGTGTGTGTGTGTGTGTGTGCAAACTCTGCCCCTGTTTGGGGTGCATGCAGCTGTGGAACTTGGCACCGGTGTTATGCAGCGAACAATGCGAGGCTGCAGCACCGAACAGAAAGAGGCTGCAACAGCTCATCGCCAGTGGGAACGTGTTATACTGAGTGGCCTGATAAGTTTACAGAAAGGATCGTATGAGGCAGCTGGATGCATCAAGAAGAAAGTGGCAGGCTGAGATTGAAACATCATGTATTGGGTTGAATGTGTGTAAGATATGTGAAAGTGAGCCTTAAAATTGTCAAATGCAGATTGTCAAACACAGATTAGATCAGATTACGTCCTATATCTTTTTGATCATTTACATGCATTTTTAGGCCTTGCAAATGTAAACATTTACTTATCAGTTCTACTTTTTAAATTGGTCAGCTAGGTGAAATTAGCTATGAGATTGTCAAAATTGCAAGAATGCAGTACAATCTAATAATCATTTTCCAGTGTTTGTTCCAGTGTGAATTTAAGGTTGTCTATGAGTTTTGTGTGTGTGTGTGTGTGTGTGTGTAATTATACTTGTATAACTTTCAATGACAGATAGTAATTTTCTGTAAATATTAATCTAAATTTAAATGCGTGAAATCTGAATTTAAAAAATAATTTGTATATTTTAAATATACTTTTATTAACTAATAAATGTAAATCTTTGTATTTTTTAAATTATATATATACAATTATAAATTCAAAATACTATTGTAAATTATAAATTCACTTTGGATAAAAGTGTCTGCCTAATTAATAAATTTAAATTTAAATTCATTAAATTTGTTGTAATTTAATTTTTAAACTAAGATTTTTAGATTTTTTTTTTTTGTGTGTTTTTGAAAGAAGTCTCTTTTTCCAAGTTTTCTAAGGCTGCATTTATTTGATAAAAATATAGTTAAAAATAAATATTGTGAAGAATTATTATATTTTAAAATAACTTTTTTCTATTTGAATATATTCAAATGTAATTATTTCTGTAATGGCACATCTGAATTTTCAGCAGTGTCTTCTGTGTCATGATCTTCAGGAAATCATTCTAATATGCTGATTTGCTGCTCAAGAAACAATTATTATGATTATTATTATCATATTAATGTTAAAAACAGATATGCTTCTAAATATTTTTGGTCATTTTTTCAAGATTCTACAATAGAAAGTTCAAAGGAACAGCATTTCTATGAAAAATAAATCTTTTGTAACATTACAAATGTCTTTACTGTCACTTTTGATCAATTTAATGCATCGTGCTGAATAAAAGTATAAGGTAATTTCTTACTGACCCCAGACTTCTAATTGGTTCTGTAGGCCTATGTGGGGAAAAAAATGGCAGGCCAAGTAGAAGTCTAAAGTAGAAAAAAATCTTTATCTCTTATTTTATTACATATTAACCCAGTATCAGCTGTGGATGAGCTGTATTGACTTGTTATCAGTGGACGAGAGATAAGAATAATAAACCTGTGTATTTTGTTGTGATTTTACTATGCCATTTAATTTGTCCAATCAATTAGTGATATGTAAAGCTTTTTGCGGTCGATGCACCTTAATGCCGTTTAGGAGCACTTTTATTGACCCCAGCAAGTCCAAATCCAGCTGCGGTCCAGGATAGTAATACAACACCACCTCTTAAGTGGCCATTACACATTTTAAAAAAGTTAAGACTTGTCATGCAGTAATTGTGGACTGAGATCTTAACAGGAAAGGAAGGAAGTGACCTGCATGAAATATTTACTGCAGACTGACGAAACGGCACGATTTCTGAAGTTCTCTATTTGGGTGAGAACCCTTTTGAAATGTGTGTGTATTTGCAGTGTGATACTGTGTGACAATGTTTCTGTTGGTGTTTTTCAGGGGTGTAACAGAGGAGGGAAGGTGCACTCAGGATGGTTACCATTCCAGAGTACTACGAGGGAAAAAATTTTCTCATCACAGGGGCCACAGGCTTTATGGGGAAAGTACTTCTGGAGAAGCTGCTACGCTCTTGTCCTGGTGTCAAAGCTGCCTATGTGCTTGTCCGGCCCAAAGCAGGACAGGCGCCCACTGCCCGTATTGCTGACATGATCAACTGCAAGGTAAGTGCAGGTCTGGAGGATTGCTGGAGAACTTCATGGTTTGGTCTCTCACTTCTCAATTGAGTTATATACTTTATGGCATAAATTAAGGGTAAGGCTAGGCGATACAAAAAATATAAGTACTGTATCAAGTGTCCCCAATCAAGTGAACAATCATTTTAACCAGACAGTCATTGTAGCCAGTTGGAGTCAAAATGTTAAATGCGTGCCAATGCCTAAACAAAAGCATATGTCTTTGATCTCTTACTATTTAAAATGTCTTATTGGATTTATAACTAAGCCACAGATGCACTATTCAGATCACATGTTATATTTGCAGTGACTTTCAGGATGCTTTGAATGCTCTAGATTGCGCTGATAAATCTTATCTCTCGCTCTATTTGCTCTTTACACTCTTATGTTATACGCACATTTCTGGACATTTCTAAGTTATATTGACAGCATTGTCTCATAGGCTGTGCGTGACAGGAATTGATATGCATTTACTGTAGTGCTTGGCCGGACTGTGATATTTGATTATGGTGAAAGTGATCTTGAGCCTTTGAATGTTTCAGCTTTTTGACAGACTGCGAGAGGAGCAGCCCGATTTCACAGAGAAGATCGTGGCGGTCAACAGCGACCTGACGCAGCCAGATCTGGACCTTAGCATAGAAGACCAGGAGACCCTCATGGGCTGCATTAACATAGTGTTTCACTGCGCTGCCACTATCCGCTTCAACGAGCCTCTGAAGTAAGCCGTAATCTCCACCCACAGGACAGCACAAAGCTTTATCCACAGCTACGAGTTTAGAAGCTTCTGATTATTTAGGTGGCTATATCACAGAAAGCAACTGAGTTTTTATAACACGTTGCTTGAGCCATCTCTTCATTTCATATTATTATGTAGTCCATTGCATTAGGGCTGTTGAGATAATGACATATTGTCTGATGATTAACTGATAATTATTAGCGATTTAGTTTAGTTTGTCATGTAGCTTTAAATCATGTATTCACATTAAACCTGGAATCATACAATAAAATGCATGATTTCATTGAATATGTTTATTAGCCTTAACAAAAATAATAATCATTTTATTAATGATACAATTATAATTAATAATTCAAATGCTGCTAATAATCAATTTTTTTCACCCACTATTTTTTTTCACTAATCATATTCCACTAATACACAAGTCATATTCACAAATACACAAATCATTGTATTATTATTATGATTATTAATAGTACTAATAGTTATAATAATATTGACATTATTGTTTTGCTACTACTATTATTTTTATATAATTGTTTTGAATTTATATATATGACTGAATTGTGAAATTGAAATGTTTCCTCTTGCCATGAATATAGCCACTGCTGCTGACATGGCGTTAAATCATAAATAAATAAATAACTACTATTATTTTTATTATTGGTAATGCTAATAATACAATTATTAATGATGCAATAAACATTACTATTATTATTATTATTAATAATAATACAATGATTTTTCAATAATAATAAAATGTATAGTAAGTAATATTAAAACTGTCATTATATTTGTTTTACTTTGTTTTTATTATTACTATTATAATAATTTTGTTAATGCTAATAATACATTAAGGATACAATAAATGTATTACTATTTGCATTATCAACAACAACAATTTTAATAATAATATTTTTATTATTAATGTACAATAAAATTATAATTGAATTCATAGTAGCATTAGTAATTGCAATTGAAGTACTGTCATTATTATTTTACTTTTAAATATTATGTTATCAATATCATTATTATTATTATTAATACTAATAATACATTTATTGTATCATTAATTATAAAAATATAATTTTTATTTATAATCTTATTATTAATAAGAGTAGCATTATTTATAATATTCTTATTTTTAATAATAGTAGCAGTAATAATAATACTGTAATTATTGTTTTTTATAATATATTATTCAAATATTTTGCATTAGTAATATATTTCTGCGCAAATTCTTCAGTCACTGTTGCTTTTTTATCAGATCACACCTGTAATGTCCAATTAAAATTAGGTAAATCTGCAGCGCTATGCATTCATTGCTTGCTAAAGCCTTGTTTATGCTTTAAAGTGAGTGTGGAATGAACCACCACAGGCTGTGCACGCACAAACGCTTCAGAGGTGTTTATGCATTCTTCACCTGACTTCATTTTTCTTTCACAGTGCTCACGTAATGCACTGCTCCACCAGAAAGAGAGACATAAATGCATATATTGTGTCATTATATTGTACATTATATATTTCCTTAAATTTCTCTTATTCAGATGGCTTAGTAAGTTGAAAGGTTGAAACTACACTAACTGCAAGTTACCGTGATTGGATAACATTTTTTGGGTTAGGTGGTTTTGTACAAATCGCAGCAGGTCTATCTTCAAGTTAATCAGATCTGCTCATGCTTCTGCAGAGTCACTGCAGTTCAGTGTTTATTTTTTTTCTTTCTGTCCCTCTGCTGCAGAGATGCCATGCAGTTGAATGTACTGGCCACGCAGAAGATGCTTAACTTGGCTCACAGAATGAAGTATTTGGATGTGTTTATCCACGTGTCCACAGCCTACGCCCACTGTGACCGAGAGCTAATTGAAGAGGTGGTCTATCCACCACCTGTCGATTACAGGAAGCTCATAGACACACTTGAGTAAGTCTTAGCTCTCAAAACACTCTTCTTGTGTTTGATCCCGCAATCACCTTCCTCATCATATTTAAAGTCTAAAGCCAGAATTTCAATGACTAATAAATAAATATGTCAAGGACATATACATAGTGGCTGTTTTCACGCATAAAGCCATAAATTTAACAATGCTTTCCCAGTTAGAGATCATGCATAAACAAGGGCCCATTGTCAGAATTCTTGCAAATTAGCTCTGGTAATTATTTGATTATTCATATTATTATTTTTTTTTCCTGAGGTTTATTTTATTATGTCATTATTTTGTTTTTCATGACCATTTTCCACACTCTGTTATTTAAGTATTATTTATATAGTATAATTATATATTTAAAAAATTTTGAATTAGCTTTTATTTTTATATTTTCAGCTAATTTTGGTTTGTTTTAGTCATTTTATGTGCTGAATTAAGTTAGTATTTTGGATATAGTATAGTATATACTTAGTATTTAGTATGTGTGTGTGTGTGTGTATATATTTATATGTATATGTGTATATATTTATATATAAAATTATACTAAATGTATACTTTGTTTTAGCTGTATTAATTTTAGTACTTTAAACTTTAGTAACTTATTTCAGTTAGTTGCAACATTTCAAATTTTCTTTAACCCATACAATTAATTGCTTAATTAGTAAAGTAAAATGAGTGTGTATGTGTGTATATATAATGTATATACACACACACATGCATACATATATATGTGTATATGTATATTTTAATCTTTTTCATTTTTACATAGTATATTTTCTAATATTTTTTATATTTATTGTAATTTTATATATACATATATAATCTTTTGAAATAGTTTTTACGTAAATAAAAACATGTTAAAACATACTAAACATACATGCATACATACATACATGCAAATGTACATACAAACATAACAATGTAACTAACTACAAAACAGCTCAGAAATAAGAAAATAACACAATGAATACTGAAGCTATTTCAAGCAGGATTAACTAGATGAGACCCTCTTATTTTGTATTTTTTGGCTCTCCCTCAACCTCCTGGACTTGTACGATGCTGACAGGTGGATGGATGACAAACTCGTCTCTTTAATGACACCGAAGCTGTTAGGTGAGCGGCCTAACACATACACTTACACTAAAGCCTTGGCAGAACACCTCATCCAGCAGGAGTGTGGAAACCTCAACGTCGCCATCGTCAGGCCCTCGATCGTAGGAGCTAGCTGGAAGGAGCCGTTCCCCGTAAGCATGCTCATTTCCATCCTCCCACCTAATAAAAAAAAATACTGCCTGGATTTTGAACACCACTCTTTCTTTTTCACTCTGTTAAAGGGCTGGATAGATAATTTCAATGGGCCGAGCGGGATATTCATCGCTGTGAGTGGCCACTTTGATTTTTTAGAGTAGATTTAAATGCAGTGGCATTTCAATTTGTATGATTGTTTATTGGTACTTCATGTTAAAAGCCTTTTTTTGTTTTTTTTGGTTGTGCAGGCAGGAAAGGGGATTCTACGAACAATGAGGGCTTCAAATAACGCTGTCGCTGACCTCGTGCCAGTTGATGTGGTCATAAACACCACTTTGGCCGCCGCCTGGTATTCCGGTTCCCAGAGACATGCCAGGTCAGACATCCACACAAACACCAACAGGCACAATAAATCCCTCACACACGGATCACTGGAAAATAAATGCTGCTAGTTTTCTGACAGAGACATTTGTCTCCATCGCAGGCCGAGAAGTATGTTGGTGTACAACTGCACGACGGGCGGGATCAATCCATTTCACTGGGGTGAAGTTGGTATGGATCACTTTTTCAAACAAATCGCTGCATGACTCAAATGTCCACAGTGGCCTTCAGTGCTTCATTATCCCCATTCCATTTTTCGTATCGACTGCAAATCGAAGAACTTGTCACGTTAAATGAAAAAGCGTGAGAACAGTGACATGTTTGAACAAGCGTATGAATGTAGTATGGACGTCAGCTGGTTCTTTCTTTGGCTCTTTCTTATATGTGATCGTGGACCACAAAACCAGTCATAAGGGTCAATTTTCTGAAATTGAGATTTATACATCATCTGAAAGCTGAATAAATAAGCTAAGCTTTCCATTGAAAGCAGATAAACATAACATTTTCATTTTTGGATGAACTATCCCTTTAAGACTGGTTTTGTGGTCCAGGGTCACATATGGGAATGGATTTAACTTTGATTTGATTATTCAGACTTAAATTTCTGAGACTTATCTTCATAGCTGTCTGGTTTCCACTGAAGTGAAGTAGGGTGGGGAGGAATGAGTTATGATAACCACCATTATTGGATGAGTTATGAGTGGTTTTGTGATACCATATTTGGTTTTTATAACCTTTTATCATGTTGTGACCTTAAAATCTGGTTAAAGATCCGAATCTATCTACATGGAAAATGCAACATGGCAACAAAGTAATTCTGTGTCCTTGATACTAAATTTTGTGTCCTTGATATTAAATTATAATATGTAATATTTATATAATATTTATTATATTATTTATATTATAATACTAAACACTTAATTTAATCAAATTAATCTGTAAGTTATACATTTTCATTGTTCAAAAAAAGGGTTTTATTTTTATGTAGCGGACAGAAGTATATTATTGAATTTTATGGATTTATAACATAATTAGGTCAGTAATGTTGTATAATACATATGATTATATAATGTTTATTTCTTATATTACTAATATCTTAATTTAAATTGAATCTATATTAATGACTTAATTATAGCGGTGCAACAGTCTTGTAAACACTTGATGTGTCATCATTTCATACAGTTACATTTTATTTTAACTGCTAATATGGATCTGATCTGATTTTTATTTAAAAAAAGACCTTTTTCCACAGAAACATTTAGCTGTATACTGCAGCAAAATGTGCCTTATGTTTAACATTTTGCATTGCACACACTAAATATGTCTCAAAATTAGATATATATTCAAAACTAGCTGTAAAACTTGTTTCAGGTGAGAAATCCTCAGTGATTTGTTTACCCTGTTTAGGTTGTGACGCAACTCCCTTATAATTAAGCCTTTGTGAGAATATGTCTCAATGCCTTTGCTGCTGTTGTTACTGTTATGACAACAAACATGTCTCTAGTGAGCTCTTAAAACAGGTTTTGACTCTCACTGTTGACTATCACTGTGATGATGAGTGATTGAAATTCAGTCAGACTGGAGATATTTATAACTATTTATATCAGAGACATTAGATGAACCACAGTACAAGTGTGTACTGAACCATGCTGTATACATTTTCTACTGGAACCATTTCACCCATAGTTAATTAGTTAAAATACAAACAATATTTGGTTATAATCAGCATTGTGTTGCAGTTGGAGTTATCCTTTTATCACTAACATGACTCAACAATAAGGATTTTTTTTTCTGCTGGCCCAATCAGACTAGTAGTTCAGATTTGTAGATGCCCTTCCCATATTTTCCCTGCCCAAGTCACAGAAAGCTTTTATTTTTAATGTATCAGACAAAAGTGTATGTGCTTATTTCCTAAATTAAGAAATATATATTTAAAAAAGCTACAACAAATAATTTGGTAAATTAGCCTATATTATATGATATAATTTTTAATATAGTAGTGTAATATTTATTGTGTTATATATTTAGTATATTTTATTTATATGTATTTATATTTATTATATATATATATATGATAGTTTATTAATACTTGATTTAGTGGTATATTTATGTTATTTTTTTAGTAGTATTTAGTATAATATTGTGTGTTTAGTATTCAGTATAAATATTGTATTTATTTATTTGTTTTTATATTTATATGTATTATGAATATTTATTCATATATATATGTATATATATATATATATTGTGTTTAATTTAAAATAAATTTCAGTTCTGTTAACTGGCCCGAAATACTCTCACCATCCTTATTGTTGAGACCTAGCCAAAAACTAAGATGAATTTTAGAAAATGATTGGCATGATGCTTTGAAAATGATCTTAATACTTGGATTATGCCAATTAAGTGACCCCAATGCTTATGAATGGAAGAAACCATCAAAATGTTGCTTTTTAACCCTGAACCAAGTCATGCACAGCTGTGCCGTTTACTGTTGAACCCCTTTTTGTCTCTTAGAATACCATGTTATATCCACTTTCAAGAGGAACCCCCTCGAGCAGGCATTCAGGCGGCCAAATGTAAATCTCACAACCAATCACCTTATCAATCAGTACTGGATTGCTGTAAGCCACAAGGCGCCAGCATTCCTATATGATCTCTTCCTAAGGATGTCAGGAAGAGAGCCAAGGTAAATTCGACCGCTTCGCCCCTTTTTCTCCTGCCCCGCTTCCTCCTCCACACTCGGTCTAGCCGTCACGTGTCGCTCCCTGTGTCTTGGGCAAGGATGCATAACCCACTCGGAGACTGGGTTCTGCACGCTTCCCGTCCACGTGTGTGTGTGTGTGTGTGTGCTTATCCATGTGTGTGTGTATGTGTTGTGTAGCTCTGTGTTTAAAATGCTCTTGTATGTTGTATGCCTGTATTCCCTTCTGCAGAGTACTGCATAAACATGACGTTCAAGACCAATCCCTTAGAACAGGCTTTCAGACGCCCCAATGTTAACCTGCGATCCAACCCTTTTACCAATCAGTACTGGACCACAGTGAGTCACACCCTTCCTGCCCTGCTGTATGACGGGTTTCTCATGTTGACCTGTCAGAAGCCCCGGTAAGGTCTTCAGTACCCGCTTCTCCACCCCTTTGTCCTCCCTCCTCCCTTCCCTCACCTCCAGCACTGGGTGTTGGGTGCGTGGTGTGGCATGGCCGACAGGCCGGCTGGGAAGGAACCGCCCAGCCTGGCCATCTTCTTGACTTCATGGCATCGGACAAATGCTGCTGCTGGGCTACCATAAAGTGCATGGAGTCCTGCACGCTTTTTTTGTGGAAAAGGAGATGGATCCATCCCATAAATCCATCTTTATCTTATGTTTTTTTTTTCCCTCTGAGCCATGCCATTAAGTCTTCAAGAGAGGTCGTTTGATCTGCTCTTGTAGCACATAAAAACAGTGGAAGTTGGGACTGACAGTTTGGTCAACACAGCCTGTACTCACTAAGCAAGTCAGTGCTCAGCTGAGATCAGATACGGACTGTTTGCACTAACATTTTCCATGAAAAAAGCCAAACTGATCAGAGAACAGCACTCATAAATAATGGGGCCAGGTACCAAACTCTCTGCTCTTAGAATTGGTTTAACTCAGTTGTTTTCAAACTGGCATCCAGGACTCCCAGGAGGCTGCAAGAGGAGACTAGGGATTTATTTATTAAAATATTTTATGCCGTATTTTTACAAAAAAAAAAAAATATATATATATATATAGTTAGAATATAGTGTATGTATATATACAGTATATATATATGCTTTAATGGCTAAATATGTGTGTTTTAATTTCACATTACAAATTATTATTTTTTTGACTCAGAAATCCTAAGATTAAGATTTTTATTCTGTTGAATAATTTTTTTTTTTTTTATCTCTAATGTAAGGCTTGTGAATCTTTGGGTAGACAGCGAATCGATTCGATTCACGATTCATAGGTTTTCGATTCGAATCAAGAACGGTTTTTGCAAATTCAGA
>NW_015646352.1:1126649-1137459 GCF_001515625.1 Sinocyclocheilus rhinocerous | reverse complement strand
GTTTATTGTCTTAACGTTTCAGTTCATTCTGCTTTTTATTCAGCTTAGCTGCAGATATAATGTTAGCCTGGCACATCTATGAGCACGAGATCACTTCTCTTTCAGTGCGAAAACTTCTTTATCTCATTTTCATACAATAAAATGCTATAGTATTTAACTTTCCTCTTCATCGGCGAATGATGATCCTGAAAGAAAACGCGCCCGATGTCTGTTTGCTATAGCAACGAATGCTACTTTCATGCATCTGATTATCAGATAAACCTCGCGCTCTTATTTCAAGGTTGCTGTTAATGCTGTGGTTATTTTAACACATTCCTTTGTATATATTTTGAAAGCATTGAATTGCTATAGAAATCGCGATTAATTCGATTCTTAGCGTTTTAAATCGATTACTGTCCGAAATCAGCGATTCACGATTCAAAAATCCATGTTTCAAGATCAATGCATTGCATCGTCAGGGTTTGTAATCGATGCATCGAGAAAACGAGTGAATCGTTACACCCCTACTTTAATGTCTTTGTCTCTTTATTTAACCTTTCTCTAATAGTGGGTAGAAAAAATATATGCTGTCAACATAATACTACATAATACAAATTTTCTAAAATATTTTAATCATTTGTATTTTGTTTAAAGTGACAATATAAAAAAAACAGTTTATTTAATTATTAATTTATAATACGTCTTATTGTTTGCATTGATATTTCTCTCACGCAATGTAAATGCTTCTTTGCTCATAATTATACAGTAGTCTGTATCTCTAAAAAAGTTGGTCCTTCAAAAAGGGGTCACATTTGGGGGTCCTTGGCATTAAAAGGTTTGAAAGCCTCTGGTTTAACCAACCAGCATAGAAATTACAAGGTTGCATCCTTCTAATTTTAAACAAACAACATTGGGAATTAGGGAAACATTGGTTGCATATTTGACGATTATCCATTCATGCAAAAATGCTTTTATTTGCAGGGAGTAGGTGTGTTTGGTACCTGGAGATGAAATGACTGGTTATGCACCCTAAATCTGATGTGTTTCAGTTCAGTGTGGCTTTCTGCTCATGCAGATTCGACAAATTTGGTGTGTATTGCTGACATGCGTCTGGTTTAAGGTGCAAGTGTTTATATAATTGAGGTTTTGAAGGGTTTAACACCATGAGAATGTTCTGAATTAGATTTTTTAAAATGAGTTAATACAATGCATGTAGTCATTCCCTATCCAACCAATAAGAGATCTTGATGGGAAACTGGGCGTTTCTGGACATTTGCATTCAACTTCAAAAGTGCTTTGTCAGATAAAGCCTAAAATTTGGCATACTTGTACACCTGGTATAGTTTATAGAGGTACACAAAGCATCACACAGAAAGAATCTCAAGTACACAAATGCGCCCAGGTGCCTTACAAGATCCTGCAAGGTTTGAACAGTGTGATCATTGTTCAACCAAATCATGGGAATCCACAGTTGTGTTTGCCAGAGGTTTGTGGTTCAGAAGTGCTGTAATGGGATCTAACCTGAATCAAATACTCTACGGGATGAAAGGGTTGGAGACATTCTGCAATTATTATTTTTCACTAACTGAGGAGTATTTGTTTTGTTTCTATTTTATTTTCATCTTTATTTTATATTCTTGTTTTTGTTTTACTTGTTTAATCTTTATTTTTTGTTATTTAGTTTAATTTTATTCTATTTGCTTCATTTTTATTTTGTGTTGTTTATTTTACTTGTTTAATCTATTACATTTTTTTGTTATTTAGTTTGTTTTTAATTTTATTCTGTTTCGTATTTATGTTATTGTTTTGTTTGTTTTATTTTACTTTTTCATTTTTATTTATTTATTAATTTTGTTTTATTTTTATTTAATTGTTTTGTTTTACTTTTTTTATTGAATCAAACCAAAATATTTTGCTTTATTTGGGAAAACTAACCTGTGGAGTTGTTTTTTGCCTCAAAGAAAAAAAAATGAAAAAAAGAAAGACAATTCTGACTTTATTTCATATATTTATGACTTTATTTCTCAGCACGACTTAATATCTTGCAATTACAGATTTATTTCTCATAATTGATACTTTATATAAAATATTATGAATGATTCCTATTTTAAGCTTTCTCACATTTGTTTTTACTATGAGGCAGAAATGGGCTTCACTATTAACCTGAATTTTTTATATAATAGACCATTGAGTTAAATGTTTGTTACTATCGCTAACCAAACCAGTTTAAGTCATTTACAAGCTGTGGTTTCTGTCGTAGTCTCAGTCACCATCTGCTCTTATTAAACCGCTTGCGCTTTCGAGGATTAAATGAGAAAAAAAAAAGACTCAAACTACACTTCCAGCCCCCATCAAAGCTCATCTGAAGCTAATGCTCACAGGTCTCTCCTTTTCTCCCGCTTGCTCCCTGCGTTGTTTCCGTGGTGACGCAGGATGATGAAGACAATCACTCGGTTGCACAAGGCCATGATGGTGCTGGAGTACTTCACGAGTCACTCATGGGTACTTCACGAGCCACTCATGGGGGTGGAACACAGACAACGTCACCATGCTCATGAACCAGATGGGATCTGAGGACAAGAAGGTGTGTGTGTTTGTATTAATACACACAGTCTGCCATTGGCACAGTTAAATGAGTCTCATGTCGCTTAAAACGTGTCAGTACGCTATTTGAAAATCGGAGGTTTTGTGTGTTGTCAATGAAACATTCATTCAAGCGGCTCATAGCTCTGATGATGGTGCTCGAGTCCTCGCGGAGCCACTCATGGGTGTGGAACACAGACAACGTCACCATGCTCATGAACCAGATGGGATCTGAGGACAAGAAGGTGTGTGTGTTTGTATTAATACACACACAGTCTGCCATTGGCACAGTTAAATGAGTCTCATGTCGCTTAAAACGTGTCAACACACAAAACCTCCGATTTTCAAATAGCGTACTGTCAATGAAACATTCATTCAAGCGGCTCATAGCTCTGACTTTTATTCATGCTTATTAATATTTTTATATTAATATTTTTATTTATTAAAATCTTTTTCTTGTTCAGGTATTTAATATTGATGTCAGACAGTTACACTGGGCAGAATACATGGAGAATTACTGCATGGGCACTAAGAAGTATGTTCTCAATGAAGAGTTGTCAGGACTCCCAGCGGCACGCAAACACTTGAACAAGTATGTATTGAAGTTCTCTAGGTTACCTTCAGGATAACTATTATTCTAGAGGGATGATCACACTGATGATAGTTTCTGCACTGCTCAACTCTGTCACATTCCCATGTGGGACAGAGGCATGAATTACTTTTTGTCGCTGCAAATAGATGTCAGTAGCCGGGTTGCCATCTACATTTGTAAAATTTATCATGCTGCATAAAAATGCGGAATGGAGATTCCAAGATGCGCATACAATTTCCACAATGTTCATACATGCCTGCTTGAGGTGGATACATTTATTCACTTGTTTTATAGTTTGATTAAAAAACACATTTTATAAATAAATTCCTAGATGCGCAAAATCATGTGACTTTTCCTCACTTTTGGGCGGTTTAACACCAGGGTTTTTAATGTGTGCGTGACTAACAATGCATCATATACAGTGTTGGGTGTAACACGTTCTTAAAACTGCATTTATTTGAGTAAAAGTACAGTAATATTATGAAATATTATAATTTAAAAGAACTGTTTTCCATTTAAAAATATTAGAAAATGTAATTTATTCCTGTGATGGTAAAGTTGAGTTTTCCGCAGCCATTTCTCCAGGCTTCAGTTTCACCTGATCCTTCAGAAGATATTCTAATATGCTGATTTGCTGCTAAATTATTACTATTATTGGTTCTTATTATTATCAATGTTAAAAACATTGTTTTTGCTGCTTCATATTTTTGTGGAAACAGTAATACCCTTTTTTCAGGATTCTTTGATAATTAGAAAGTTCAAAAGAACAGCATTATTTGGAATAGAAATCTTTTGTAATGTCTTACAAAATGTCTTTACTGTAACTTTTGATCAATTTAGGCTACGTTTACACTAGTGCGTTTTCGTTTTAAAACGCATAACTTTTGCTACGTTACGCCTGTCGTTTACACTACCCCGGCGTTTTCAACCCTCAAAAACGGAGAGTTTCGAAAACGCTGCAGACCCGGTTTTAGTTAGTTGTTGCATTTCAGTGTAAATGGACCAAAACAGAGACTTTTGAAAACGATGGCATGGCTGCCCACATTCGCTCTGCTTATCCTTGACGACCGTGTAAACAATGACATCATGCACATTGTCTTACCTGCATGAATGGTCATGTGACCTGCGTTTTCGGTTGTGTAGTGCAGATGCAGTACGTTTCTGAAACGCAGTGAAAACGCAAGTGTAGATGAGGATCGTTTTCATTTTAAAACGAAAACGCACTAGTGTAAACAGGTCTTTAATGTGTCTTTGCTGAATAAAAGTATTAATTGCTTTCTTTCTTTCCTTTTAATCTTACATTAAACTTTTAAATGGTAGTGTGTCATGGTTTCCACAAAAACATTAAGCAGCAAAAATGATTTCGGAATGGTCATGTGACACTGAAGACTTTTTCTTTGTTTTCTTTTCCTGTAGGCTGCGGAACATTCGCTACACTTTCAACACCATCTTGGTAGTCTTAATCTGGCGCATTTTCATCGCCCGTTCGCAGATGGCCAGAAACATCTGGTACTTCGTCGTCAGCTTGTGCTTCAAGTTCCTCTCCTATTTCAGAGCCTCCAGCACCATGAGATACTGAATCCACCCCAACTGTCCTTTCCCACCCCTCTTTCCCACCGGCTATGCACACACTTCTGCTTTGCGACCCTCCAGAATCTGAGGGTCAAGCATACGGGCGTAGTATCCGCAATCCTCCCCTCCTGCGCAAGTGCGCCCTCAACATCACAGGGTGCAAGTGCACTCATCTGCTATGTAGAAAGCATGAATTTTCAGGGCTCGAGGTCTAAGAAGCTCTCTCTGCACAATGAGAGTGACTTCGTTCGTGCCGAGCGTGTTTGAGCACTTACTGTACCTGTTCCGCCTCCTGAATGCAAACAGGTTGTGGGCGACTCTTGATTATTATGGGTTACATACCTGCTCATACTTGTTGGCGGCATTGGCCCCTTTCCAACTGTAATCAATGAAGCACAAGAAGAAAAAAATGAGAGATGGCTTTGTCTCATCTCTGTGCCTAAATTCAAAAATTACATTCATCATGTGCCCCATGTCTTTGTTAGATTCATGTCTTTTGCCTTACTTTTTTCCTATACTCTCACCATCTTTGAGTTGAAAGTGTTTGACGTGTCACCAAAAAATAAGCGTCTGGAGTGTCTGATTCCTGGCCTTATGTTTGTCTTCACAATGTCATCTTCAGTCAATACCAAAATGTCATCTTGAAATACATTTTTATGTACTACTTAACGTTAGGTTGGGTTTTTGTGAAAGCAGTCAACTGCTTTTAGTCAATCATTTCTCTGATATTAATAAACTTGTTCGTTTTCCTCAGAAATGCTAGCAAACGCAAGCATCAGTTTGTTCACCTGCTTAAACCTTTTACGAATTATGAGGCTTATTAATAAATATGAGCAGACGGGTTTGCGTCGACACGACAGTTCGTAAAGCCATTGACGTTATACGAACAATTTACAGATTCGTTCCGCTCGTGATTAAAGCGCGATAATTGTTTCTTGCCATAACTTATTAGTGTTCAGGTAATGGGCTTTTGTATATAAAACATGTTATCTTTTGTGTAAAGCTGTCTGAGAAAACCAAATATGTCGGCTTATATGTAGGCTAATTTAATGTCTTTACGTTCTTTAGCGCTTTGAGTGCAATATATCAGAGGAGGGTGATGAATCAATTTAACTGGACTGTGTGTTTTTCTTTCCTTTTTTTCACTCAGATTGTTCTGTCAACTGTCTGAATGTTGAAGTAATGTGAAAGAGCTAATGGATATATGTTTTCTAAATCATTCTGTTTAGATAAAGCACTGAAATTTAACCTTGTCTGCTACTAAGTATTTTCCATGTTTGAAATAAATAGGAACGGAAGTGATTGTTTATGACGCAAAATGACAAGTGAAATGAAGAGATGTAAATGCACCATATAGGCTACTTTTATGGTCACACATGCTTCGATCACAATGTCAAGTTATGTTTGTCATACAAGCCGATGTCTTTGCACAGCTAAATATCATACCAGGAAACGCTAGTTGATGGATATTGTTACTAACTGTGTGGAATATAGATTAACTATTCTGTCTTTTCTATTAATGATGAACTGATTAAAAAAAAATCCCTGCCTTCTAGCACTTCTATGAGGATCCATATTTTTATGTGAGAGTTGAGTGGAATAGTGATTTTTGAAAACGAGTTCTGTGTATTCAGGGTCTCATTAAGAGTATTTTGCTTTACCCCAAAATAGGGTAAAATAAAACAAAAATATAGTATTTTTTCCTATAATAGTCAAATGATCTTTGTAGTTTTTTTTGTGATGGGTAAAATGGGCTTTATTGGGTTTCTTGTGTGTGTTAGGTCACCTCATGTTTCATTTCCCACAGCATTTTATAACGATAATATAAATGTTTCTTCCTTAAGATCAAGCTTAAGTCAGGCCTTGATGGGACAAATGTAGATTGTTTCCCTTTCTTTATTTTGTCTGCCTTATTTATATGTACTTTTTGTTAAATATCCTGTAACAATCAAGAAATAAGTGAACTATTCCCTACAATGTTAAGCTGTCTGGTTTCTGGGAGAATTGTAATTGCCACATTAAAATGTAAGTGGAGGGTTAAAAATCAATGGGTGCCTTTCGTTTGTAAACCAAGAGAAATTAAGAATAAACTGAATTTATTTTTCAGTTTAATGAGTCATAATTGGCTATGACCGTTTTATAGAACTTAAGCGCATTTCTTAAAACTTGCTGCACTAGGTAGTAAAATATTGTTATAAACAATACAGAATCTGTCAGGTTTTTAATGATCCTTGAAATCTTCAAAACATTTACCCTCACATTTGTGTGAAAATAAGCCAGTAAATTGCTTGCCTCATCCAGATCTACCACAATTCAATACTGCCATCTGCTGTTCACATTTCAACAAGCATTTAATGTTTAAACTTAAATGTTTGCTGTTAAACATTTGCTTTTCAAAAGTTGAAAAGTCAGACAAAAATGTCAAGAAATCATATTTATTTGGAAGGAATATAATGCCCAGCTAGGTCCACATATTCAGAACGTTGTCATTGTCTTATCAAAATACTATTCTTTTTAAAACATCTTTGTAATTCCATTTGATGTAGTGGCACACAAATTACACAAAAAGGTATAAATTAAAGCTTAATTCCTCTCATTGAATTAAGAGGAAAAGAAGGCACTTTGATGCTACAAATAGAGACAAAATTACAACACTGATCAATGTTCAGTTTCATTGGGAGCGATCAGTCCGCATTTTCTTCACCAGAAGTGTTCCTCTCATCCACACACACGGATTTATTCCTGTAACATAAAACATAAATTTGAGTCTTTTTGTTCTCTGAAAAAAAAATCTCTTAAATATACATGCAGAGAGAATTATATATTTTATATATATATATAAAATTTCATAGTGCCCATCTGATTCATGCTGCAGACTAAAATACCTAGAGCTTTGTCTTACCAGCAAGCTGCAATCTGACTGGGTGGCTAGATTACGGTTCTAAAAAGCACAGTCGTCTATGCAAACGTCATTGTTTTCATGCCAAACTTCTTTAGCTGTGTGTAACATCAGCTAGACATATGCAAGGAATATTTGTGAAGAAACGGTCTCACTTGAGAGGCTGGCAGTGCAGGCCTGTAGCACAGGGGCAGTGCTCCCGCGGCCCCTCCTCGTCCCACAGTAACAGATCCATCAGCTGATTGGGGTGACTGTGGCAACCTTGGCCTTCCTGTGGCTTGGGGCGGCACACGGGGAAGAGCAGGGCTGGAGAGAAAAAAAAACAAAGAAATATTAAAAAGAGGAGGGAGAGACAGAGACTACAGAAAGAGGTACAGCAGAAAGGAAGGAGATTAGGATGAGATGGACTCCAGACCACAGGAAATGTAGTGAGATATCAAAACCACAGTTTTTATCTTGCGAATGATTAATGCATATCTGGGAACGGTAAGAAAACTGAGGAACGTTGTGAACCGAGTGAGCAAGGAGTGCGATTCTAAATTCAAGGAAACAATTATTTAGTACTTTGGGAAATCTTCTGACTGGAAGGCCCAGTGAAACTGGATATTTTTCAGATGTTTTACTGCATAACCAACTGCTTATTGATATCTAATATTGTTGTTTATACATGCACTTCTATGTAATTATAATATAAATAAGTCAAAAATTATAAATACATAAAATATAATATAAAAATAACTACTTTTTGATATATATATATATATAATTTTCAGATGTGATTTAAATATTCTAAATAATATATACTAATATATACATGGAATTAATATATATAACATTTGTGTGTGTGTAGATAGATAGATAGATGGATAGATAGATGGATGAGCACACAAAATGAGCACAGACCATATTAGTCGTCTGGCACGGGACACATTTGGAGGTGATGATCTCATACAGGCAGAAGCTGCCGTCCCCACAGTCCTCATCAATCATGCACTCCTGAATGAACAAGAATGAACCTGACATTATATATTACAGAAACACTGTTATTACAGTTACAGTTGAGCAAACATCCCAAGGACCCCTATTAATACAATAAACTCTGCTGGTTCAGGATACGACATCATAACTCCATGAAATGACGGTGATAAATTCCCAAAAGAAAACTTCAGTTTCCTGAAAGTGGCAGGCAGTACTAGAGTGCATCGTTCGGTCACCATTCACTTTCACTATATGGAAAAGAGCAGTGTGGACATTCTGCTAAATGTCTTCAATTGGGTTACACAAAAGAAAGTCAGTCATAATGGTTTGGAACGACATGAGGGTGCGTACATGATGATAGTGTTTTCCTTTTTTTCTATTTTGGAGGAACTTTTTCTTTAAGCAACCTACAGCATTGTCTCTTAACTATAGTTTGGAGACAATGCTGTAGGTTGCTCAAAGAAAAAATATACTGTATTAGTAAGCTTTGTTTTGGACTTTAGGTCAGGAAATTCCAACGAAATGTTTCGCCTCCCAGACAGAAATTCAGTTGGGGACTAAAAGAAACGCCCACCTACCATTAACTGAAAACCACATTTTTGTTGTCTGGAACATCCTCCTCATTATGAGTGGATATAATAATGTATTATCAAAAACAGTAATTTGTGTGCTTGTACTTTGTTAGAGACACTGGAACTCGATATGATGGAAATTTTGTGACTTAACCTTATAGCCTAAGGAAAAGGTGGGAAATAAGACGTAATATGTTGAACATTTCCACTGTGCTGAAAATATTTACAAACAAACTGGCCTGTGGTGCAACATAGACAAACAGGAGTCATTTTTAATGCCTGATGACGTCATCATCGGTGTCATAATTAATTCCACATTTACAGAAGTGGAGGTGCAGGAATCTATCTCAGTACTTGAATCCTGTGAGAGCTGTAACAGCGACCAACCACTTAGCAGTCAACATCAGAGCCAAGCTGTACCCTTCCCCCCAGAGTTACGGCGTCTGGAGTCTAGACTAATGTGAGTGAGTCACATGAAAAAAAACCTTCAATTCCTCACGGACAAAAACAACTTTCTTAAAGAACAGGACGTTCAAGTTCAAGTTCTACTGGAAGACAAAATAAAAAAAATCGGAATTTGTAGAAAACACATGAAGACACGATCACAAAATTATAATTAATTCAATTAGGGCTGGATGATATCGCCAACATTTATATCACGATATATTTCTTAATTTCGGTTGATACGATATAATTCCGATATCGATATGAACACTATTTAAAAAAGCCTTGTAAAAACTGCCAAGAACGCCCACAACAGATGTCTGTGCATACAAACTTATGAAAAATGAATTTGCCAAGTCTACGACACCTCATATAGAACCATATATTTTAGAAAAGAAAAAAAAAACAGCACAAATAAATTAATGCTCACCTTTTATTTGTATTTAGCCTTCATTCAAACAAGAAATGTGAAATCACTGTCAAATAATCGTCTCAGACTCACCTAATTAATATTAATATTAATTAAAAACTTCAAACTATAGGCTGACATGCACTACCAGTCAAAAGTTTTTAAACAGTAAGATTTTCAATGTTTTTAAAGAAGTCTCTTCTGCTCACCAAGCCTGCATTTATTTGATCCAAAATACAGCAAAAACTAACATTTTGAAATATGTTTACTATTTAAAATAAAAAAATTCAATTTATTACTGTGATTTCAAAGCTATATTTTTAGCATCATTACTCCAGTCATCATTCTAATATTCTGATTTGCTGCTCAAAAAATAATTTATTATGTTTGTTACAAAAGCTTTTTATTTCAGATAAATGCTGATCTTTGGATCTTTCTATTCATACATAAATTCATACATATATTCTATACATAACTTTTGACTGGTAGTGTAGGCTGATTATTCTTATAGATTGAAACAAATGTGCTTTAGCCAGGATAAAGAGTATGAAAAGTGCTCCGAGTTGCTGCAGAAAAAAAAGAGCAACAACAAAAACATGTTGGGGCTTACTGAAAATGCAAACTGATTGTCTGCCAGCAGGAGGTGCATTGAGAGCGGTAGAACTAGCGGTTTCTCCAGTAATGGCTGTAATCAAAGCAGCTCCGCTCATGAACGCTTCTTTATCAGATCAAATAAAAATGCCATCGAAACTTTTCTGAAGACAGTCCTTTACCTTCAGATA
>NW_015646352.1:1125321-1126565 GCF_001515625.1 Sinocyclocheilus rhinocerous | reverse complement strand
AGCAGCAAATCAGCATATTAGAATGATTTCTGAAGGATCATGTGACACTGAAGACTGGAGAAATGATGCTGAAAATTCAGCTTTGATCATTAATTACATTTTAAAACATATTCAAATAGAAAATATTTCAAAATTGTACTGTTTTTGCTTCACCGTTATTGAAAAAAATTATATTGCGATACATATTGATATTGAATTATTGTCCAGCCCTAAATTCAATAAAACCAACTGAAATTAATATAATATTATATTATATAATATATATAAATATAATATATAATATAAACTAAATATGTATAACTATAAATAAATATAAATGTAACATTTAAATATGATATAAATTATACACACACGCACATACAGGTGCATCTCAATAAATTAGAATGTCGTGGAAAAGTTAATTTATTTCAGTAATTCAACTCAAATTGTGAAACTGTACAGTAAATTAACATACTTTCCAGAAGGCCAACAATTCATTAAAAATGTTTTTTTTTATTGGTCTTATGGAGTATTCTAATTTGTTGAGATAGTGAGTTGGTGGGTTTTTGTTAAATGTGAGCCAAAATCATCACAATTAAAATAACCAAAGACTTAAACTACTTCAGTCTGTGTGCATTGAATTTATTTAATACACGAGTTTCACAATTTGAGTTGAATTACTGAAATAAATGAACTTTTCCACGACATTCTAATTTATTGAGATGCACCTGTATATGCTGTATACAATTCATAATTGTATATTTAATAATTATATTTTATTTAATAACACATTAAAAATGAAAAGTAAAATGAAATTAAACTGAAATTAATCATATTTAATGTAACTATAATGAATAATTTAAAACTATAATTAAATGAAAACATATGTTTATATACATATATGTATATATGTGTGTGTGCTGTATATTATTCATCATTATTTTATTTATTTATTATATTTATTTTAATAATTATAGTTTATTTACACACACATACTTAATACATGTAAGATGAAATTAAACCTGAATGAAATTAATTAACAATTAAATACGATTACATATCAATGATTACATGTCAACTACTAAATATGTATAATTTAATTTAATTATAATTAATAATTACAAATTCTAATTCATTAATAGAAACATTATGACTATATACATATATGTAATATATAATATACTGTATATGTGTGTGTATGCTGTATATTATTCATAATTTTATATTTTAATAATATACAGCATACACACACATATACAGTATAT
>NW_015646352.1:1119256-1125294 GCF_001515625.1 Sinocyclocheilus rhinocerous | reverse complement strand
GAGTATTGTTTATATGTATGTACATCTTTCTGTACCGTCTGTATATATATATATATATATATATATAATTGATTTCATTTGGTTAGTAGTCTTGTAATACATGTAATAATGTATTTATTGTTCATTTATGGGATACATTTTGCAATAATGACCGGCTGTATATTTTTATCCCTCACATATAATGCTTATCTTTTAACTGTGAGCTCACATTTGCCGCTGTGCAAAACAGGAGATAAACCACTAAGTGCTGCCTCATGGTAACATGGCAGCTGGCACTAACTCTCCACCACACATTCCCAGTGCACCACTTTCCATGCATTTTTTCCAGCTGTTCTAATTTCACCATATATTGTCATGGTGCCAGAAGACTGCCTGGCCAAAGAGCCTCTAATGACACTGCCGTCTGTTAAATTGTTGTGGAAATGCATAAGGACCATATGTGTAATGTTTTTACTCTGGAATAGATACAATGTAGTAGATATAATTGATTTAAATCAAAAGCTGTTAAATAGAGTTAGACTGTAATTCAAGAGATTTGTGAGTAAAAACATCACATTTAGTTTTGAAAACGAAGACATAATGTGTATGTATATGTTGAAAGATCCAGGGTTTAAAGGACTAATTTCTGTAGAGGACATTTGTATTAGCCTTATAAGAAATAAAAGCTTATATTTTAGTCCGTGGTAACACAACAGTGCAACACATGCGGAAAGAGGACTGATACGGACCATCTGTCCCTCAACTACTTTATCAAACGTTTTACAAGAATTCAACGTTTAGAAAAGTCTCCGTAATGATGTGCCACATGTTTCCCAAGCAAACGGAGGATCCTAGTTTGATGACTGGTGAAGTGGAAAATCCATGTTGGTTTTAATAAATAAACTCTGCTTTCTAACCTCATGTTGCCTAGGTGACGACAAACTCACTGCAGGGTTCATAGCACTGCCCAGAGTGACCAATGCAGCCAGACCAATGTTTACTTACCAGAATGTGCACTGAAAGTTTGATATCTGTTTAATATGGCTGGAAACAATCCAGACCACTTTTCAGAAATTAGATTACAACAACTTAAAGTGATAGGAGATATTAAAGCTATAGATGAGAAATAGACTCACGTGATCTACTTCATTCCACCGTTCAGTGTTCTGAATGAGAGTTCTGGAAAAATGTGTCTTTCCAATCTTATTATCGGTTTCCTAGAGGAAAACCAGGTGTTAGTTATACAAGGCAAATCAATATACAAGGCAAAAGACATATAAACAGTGCAGTTCTGTTAATGCAATATGGTGCAAATAAAAATCTAAATCAGATCAAGTACAAGCCAATAAACAGAGTAGAATAAATAAGAAATACCTTGTCGATTCTCTCTATCAGCTGGACAGTCCGATTTCCAACCTTGATCACGGTCATAGTTTCATTGTGAAAACTGGCAGGAAAGTTGCGTCCATGTAGCAACGATTTTGAAGACTCATTCTCCATCTGATTCAAATAAGATTAATAATAATAGATGTGAATGTTTTGATTGTAATTCTTACAATACATTGCAAAATCGGATATAAATATTACGATTCATTTTAGCGAATCAGTTCATTTCAAAGAATCAGTTCAAAAACGATTCGGTAGCATTACATATATATATATATAGCCTATATACCTGTATGTGTGTGTGTGTGTGTGTGTGTGTGTGTGATTTCGAATAAGTTTTATTAATAATACTATCTGTTGAAATTGTATGTGTTCCAGTTCAGTTTGTTTATACTTAACACTACTAAAATTAATCTACATCGGTAAACATTTTGCACATTTTAATACATTTGTTATTTATTAAAAACCATGTCTGTTGACTCGGTTCGCTCAGATTCGTTCGAGGTTTTGTGAACCGGCTTAAAAAGGTCCAATGAAAAGATCCGACTCACAAAGAAAAATTCGTTTATGAATCGGTCAGCGATAATCCTCCTGTACACTCAAAGCACAATGGCGCAAAACAAAATTAAAATGTTAATCTACTAGGATTGTTTTTTAATCTAGTCATACCTGGTGAACAGCCTCCTCTAGTTTTTGTTGCGTGTCCTCCATCAGTTTTTCCACTTCCCTGAACATCTCGTTTAAAGTGGTTTGTCCCTGCGCCACATGCTCCTCCAGGGCCTCGGTGATGTCCAGATGTCCCCCTCTGTGGACTGAGCTGCCCACCACAAAGCCGACGCAAAGGGATAATATAACAAATTTCAGCATCGTTTTGTGCTTAGGCGAGTCACCCCTGGCGGGAATCACAGACCCTGTCTATGCCTGGGACGTCGATTATTTGGAAACTTTTGAGGGGAAAAAAAGACCGGAAAAGGTTTTTGGCGTCTGATGGCTCAATTATTAAAGCGACAGCACACTGGCCTTGAAAAATTATGGAAACAAATAAAAAGTAGGCCTATGCTAGCTCGACAGACACGACTGTGTTTTCTATTTGAATATATTTTAAAATGTAATTTATTCCTGTGATGGCTGTCATTACACGATTCAGCAGCCATTGCCCCAGTCTTCAGTGTCACAAGATCCTGTTTTTTTCCAGATTTATTTATTTATTTATGGCTGGTTAATATTTTTATGGAACACGTAATATACTTAATACTTAAATACGATTAAAATAATAAGAAGAAGAAGATGAAGAATACCTATTCATTAATGTATTAATGATCAAAAGTTACAGAAATCTTTTTTGTAAAATTATAAATCTCTTTGCTATTTCAGATAAATGCTGTTCAATAAACTTTATTTCTATCCATCAAAGAATCCTGAAAAAAATGCATCACAGTTTCCACAAAAATAATAAGCAGCAAAAACTGATTTGATAAAAACTGTTAATGATTTCTGAAGGATCATGTGACACTAAAGGCTAGAGTAATGGCTGCTGAAAATTCAGATTTCCCATAACAGGAATAAATGACATTTTAAAATATATTCAAATAGAAAACAGTTATTTTAGATTGTAATGTTTCACAATATTGTTGTTTTACTGTATTTTTGATAAAATAAATGCAGCCTTGGTGAGTACAAGAGACTTCTTTCAAAAACATTTAAAAACCTTAATTATTCAAAACCTTTGGCTGACAGTGTATAATGCTAAAAATAGGCTATATAATATTTAATATTTTTATTTAACTTTTAAATAAATGGTAGGCAATATTTATAATTATTTATAATATTTTATAAGTTGCTGTGTAGTCACAGCTGGGCTTTCAGTCCAAATCGATTTGTACGGCTCCTTGTTTCAACATGAATTAGTCTGTTTTTGTTCCATATTGACTCATGATCACGTCTCATTCATTGCACTTTGGGCTTTCAATGTGCATGAAGTGTGTGCACATACTTTAATAATCCAGTAGATGGCGACAGAGTACATATCGTTCACCACTCACTCCCTGCCTATCCTAATGAAACACCTGCCAGCATGTGTGTGATTAAACTGAGCTGCTCGTGCCAGCAGAGCTATTCCTCAGTTGTAGGTAAGACAAAACGCACGCTTATCATAGTTATCAAGACTCAAACGCTAGCCTACTACAGTAGCATATTGTTTATATAAAGAGAATAGTATTAAAAAAGAATGAAAAAATAGGTTTGGCGTGAAGATATGCTTTTGATGGTCTATTTTCTGGGTGTTTGGTCAAATTGGATTGCATGTTAAAGGAGAGAGACCAGGTGCCTGGAACACGAGGCGTCTGTAGGATAGCGGGTACTGGGCAGTAAAACATAAGATGCAACTAGTGTGTGTGTGTGTTAGAGAGAGAAGAAACAAATGGCTGTAGGGGATCAATTCATGCGTTTTGGGCAATATTCCAATTATGCATGCATAGATTTGTGTTGTGCAATGGACAGAAAAACTATTTTTAATATGATTGCAAGATGAATATTTAGCCTAGATTTGTCCTAAGCTATTAATGAAACAACGTTTTGCAGGTATAATTCGTTTCCATAGACATATGTTACACCCCATTAACATAGGCTATTTCGCAATACAAAATTGGAAAAACCTGAAACCTCTTAAGTTTTGTTTTACTGTTAAAAGCATTTTACATGACAGTTTTCCTAAGCTGAAACCTTCAAGACAGTTGAGAATGAAGTGCAGACGACTGCTAAAAAAAATTCAACAGTGGGATTCGCCTTATAAGTTTATCTGAACTTCCCATTGGGCGTCATGAGAAGCGCCGCCTCTAATTGTAAGACGCATATAAAGAGCAAGTGAGTCGCGAGCGAGACTGATATCGACAACCGAGTGGATGGAGTCATGAGATAAGAGCATTATTCTCTGTGTGTGACAAACGTTAGAGCTTAGATACGCTACGGATAATATCGACCACTGTCAAACAGATTCTGCCGAAAGTCACATTACAGCGGAAAAAGTAAGTTTGCTGATCTCATTTGAGCGCGTGTCAGACTCAGTGCGCGAGCTGCTGGGAAACTTAGAGTGACGCGCTATATTGGGCACGCGCTGCGTTGACAGAATACACTGTTCCCATTCATATGAAGATAACTGTAATATTAAAACAAATAAATGCGTTCGATATTTGTTACAGTAATGAATTAACAAATATTACACAGGTAAGTCTTTACCTGCAAATAAACAAATAAATAATGTCAAGTTTGTATTCGATATCCAGTCAGTCAGGTGTTTGATTACATCTTAGCCAGGTTAGTTTCAAGAATGGTGTAAATAATTTACTGCAGCCTTTGGAGTGCTCCTCAGCTGTCTGGGTTTGGTTTGTCTCTTTATCTCTTAGATAATGCCAATACAGCACTAAAGCATGATTTTCAAAAAATATTATCTGTCTGATACAGTCATTGGCTAAACGGACAACATTCACTGTTGGGAAATCCATCTGAAGGATCACCTTAAGCTATGTTGCTGGTCCAAGATGGTCTACTATCTAGAAACCTGCTAAAATGCTCCAAAACATAGTAAACTAATAGATTTTCCAGGAAAGTCTCTTAAAAGACCAGTTTTGGTCCCTTGTTAGGGCTGTCCTCAGGTAAACAGTTGACAGGTGTGAAGATGTTGAGTAAGATTTTGACCATTAAGAATTCTCCAGCGGTGATGGTGTTTCTTTTGGAAGTTTCCTAGCTTCTGTGATATGTATAGTTTTGGTCAGACTGTAGTGTTATTTTCTCCATGTTGTCCAGGATTATTCATCGTTAGTGTGAATTGCTCGGACTATAGAGATCAACAGGCCCAGACTGGCATCAAATGTGTCTCAGTTGATAAATCACTTGCTTTTTCCTCCGCAGGCGTTTCTTTTGTATTTTGAAATGAACATGTGTAATGACTTACACAGTTAAATATTTGTTCTTATTTTGTAAGACATGTCTATGTCCTAAATTTCTAGCAGTGCTACTGAAGTTTAACACCCTTTAGTTTTTATATGGACTTAATAATGCAATGTGTGAAATGCACCATTAGATGTTTGCTTTTCTTGATCTGTATAGTCTTCCTTGCAGATTATGTGGTTGTTTATGAGAGCTTTTGGATATGTTGTCCCTCTGCTGCCTATAGGGCAAAACGGTAGTGTTACACAGTCTGCTCTTCCTGGAATATGCCATTGACTTATAAGGGCCATTCTGAGCGCAGAGAAAGACAGAAATACACTAGAACTATGGCGTTTCTCTTTCATATGGATTTCTGTTGAATCAACCATGGATTCACCACAGGCATGAGGAGGAATGCACAGAGAAGTTGTAAATGTAAGAAATGGAGAAAATGGGGGAAAACAAGTAAATGTGGGAAATGAAGCGAATGTGAGAAATAAAGTAGAGAATGTGAGAAATAAAAAAGCAAATAGGAGAAATAGACACAATTTTGAGAAATAAAGTTGCATTTGTGAGATAAAATTGCAATTGAGAGATAAAGTTATAGATATGATCAAGTCGCAGTTGTGAGAAATAAATTAGCAGTTGTTTAAAAAAAACTGCTATGGAGAGATAAAGTTACTTTTATGATAAATAGTCAGTTGTGAGAAATAAATTAGCAGTTGTTTAAAAAAAACTGCTATGGAAAG
>NW_015646352.1:1113595-1119246 GCF_001515625.1 Sinocyclocheilus rhinocerous | reverse complement strand
TTGTCCTGCTTGTCTGGAGCGGCGTCACCTTTAAAGTCTTTAACTTCCTCCTTGATGTTTCCTTTATAACCCTTCCTACTGTTCCCAGTAGGTTAGAGAATGTTAGAGGAAGTGGAACGTTGTGGGTTTGTTATCGTAAGGATCATATTAGAGGTCAATCGATATGGGCTTTTCACTTTTTCACTGGCCGATGCCGATATTTAGAAATCAGGGCGGCCGATGTGAGATAAAATTGCAATTGAGAGATAAAGTTATAGATATGATCAAGTCGCAGTTGTGAGAAATAAATTAGCAGTTGTTTAAAAAAAACTGCTATGGAAAGAAAGTTACTTTTATGATAAATAGTCAGTTGTGAGAAATAAAGTTGTAATTGTGAGATAAAGTTACGGTAACGAGAAATAAAGTTGCAAATTGTGAAAGATAAAAAAAGCAAATCTGAGAAATAAAGAATGTGAGGAACAGACAGAATTGTGAGAGATAAAGTCGCAACTGTGATAAATTTGCAGTTGTCCAAAATAAAATTGCAATTGTTAAGTTAGTTATCAATGAAGTCAATGTTGTTAGACATGAAGTCACATTTGTAAATTATGAAGTTGCAGAGAAGTTCATGAGGTGGACCAAAGAAATGACCAACCAAAGGGTCAACACAAATACTGTCGGAGCTCTTCTGAGCTTTTTAGGTTATTCCCAGTATTTTTGAATTTTTTAAGATAAAACTCTCAGTGGAAGATCAGTTAAAAATGGCTTGACTCCAATTTTCCACAGATGTGAATGCTGAAAGTTTATCTGCTGCACTACGGACATCTCTCAAAATAACACAACCAGTCTGTTCCTCTTAGACTGCCGTGATCTTCTCATGCGTTTCATATGGTATAGTATATCGTAAAATACAGGGTTTTTTTGTGGAATTGCATACATTCTTCTGTTGGATTCTGTTTCACATTCCCTCCGATTTGCAACACTGATTCGCTTAAGGTGAAGGCAGGGCCGTTCACAATAAAGCAACCCTACTGCTGGTTGATCAGATTCCAGCTGGTTCATGTGGAAGCAATAATGCTTCTCAAAGTGGTTTGTAGTTTTTCACAACCCAGCTGAGAGGAGCATCTGGACACCTGTATTTATAGAGTTGCTTCATGGTGACATTTGATATCTTGAGAGGATTGATACTAAAAGTGTTGAACCGTTTATATTAATACCCAGTTGACTGGCTCCGTTATTTTAATTGACTACAGATATGTAGTTTTGCATGTTGTTGTAAAGGTTACTAAGAGTTTTCCATTTGTAAAATGGCAGTGTGTGAGACCATAGTTGGCCTAAATCCATTCATTCTAGTGAATACATGGTTTACAGTTGGCCGTCCTGTTGTAGTGTAGCGGAAAGACTTTAATTCAGAGTAAACAAACTTTTTTGAGTTGAAACCGTTTGGGTGTTTTGTGTTGACATTTGACCTGCTTGTCTGGAGCGGCGTCACGTTTAAAGTCTTTAACTTCCTCCTTGATGTTTCCTTTATAATCCTTCCTACTGTTCCCAGTAGGTTAGAGAATGTTAGAGGAAGTGGAACGTTGTGGGTTTGTTATCGTAAGGATCATATTAGGAGATATAGCGGTTTCCCCGGTAACGGCTGTAATCAAATAAGCACTGTGCTCACAAACCCTACTTTATCAGGCATTACAGGAAAAGACAAAATGAAAATGACATCGAAGCTTTTCTGAATACAGTCGGTTCTTTTCAAAGATACATTAATATAAAAACACCCACGCTGCATTTAAATTTTGAAACGTGAAGCGCTCATTTTATTCAACGAAGTATAAGCCTTTTGGAAAATCTATTTGTGGCGGTCAGTTTTGATATTATGACGAGCCGTCACAAATAACTCAATGTATAGGAAACCCTGGACACTGCTATAAGTCAAATGGCCATAGTGATAACAAAGATAAAATATTTCACACATATTACACAGCCTGCTGCTCATAACTGCTTAAGAGTGCACTGGCCACGAGCAATGACATCGTAGAGGCTATTGTCGGACCCACAGACGCATTTCATGAGGAAAGTTAACGTGCACGTTATAATCAGCCCAGAAGTTTCGTCTGAATTGAACGGGTTTCTACTTTCACATGCAAATGACTTGTTGCACTTATGAATATGATAACTTTCCGGCATCAATTCTAGTAGGGTAAAACGTAATTCCGCTTTCGAAATGGTCTTGCCCTGCCATTAGCTGAAGCTGTGCGTGAACAAGCCGCCGCTGTAGAGTGTGAGCTGCTCCGTCTCACGCAGTCTCAGAGGGAGTTCCACAACAGCGCTTAGCTGCCCGCCGGTGCGCCTGCCTATAAATCGGCCTAATTTGCAGCACAATCGGCCGATCAATCGGTCGACCTCTAGATCATATCATCCACACAATGGGATCAGTTAAAGATGCTGCTAGAAATCTTGATGTCTGCAGGGTACAGTATCTGACTGAATCTCAGAAGAAGAGGACAAAAAGTTTTATTTATGGAAAGATGATTTTGTTTTAAAAGTAGGATTATGTACCCCAGGACTTCATTAGCCTACTATCGAGGCTTTGAACCTGCAGTACATTGCTGCATGGCTATAGAATCTCACCATGGTAGAACTTGAAACTTGAGACCTGTCTATTCTGAGCAGGAGTCACCAGAATGTTTCTCCATGTTATATGGATGCCCATGTCCGCCTCAGAGTGAAAAATAAAATGAGTAAAAGCCCATTCACATCATGAACGATAACCGTTCTGTTTATTCTAAGCACATGCTGCAGTTTTGTCATCTTTAAAGCAGGATAGATTCCAACAAGCTGCTTTTGGTTGATGCATCGTTTCTTTTTTAATTGTCATTTTAGCACATTTTCTTAGCCTACAGATTATTCAGACCTTGTTCATACATACTTTTTCCTCTGAAATTCTCAATGTAAATGCCTCAGAGTGCATTCTTTGCAAATGTGTGTTTTGCACACCAACACACAATATATAGCGGTTATATATCTAATGGGAATAGTAGGCCTGCCGTTGATTTTGATGACTTTAGGGATTCCTGGTTGCACATGGGTGTTGCCCAGTTCGCTGTCACTCGACCAAATCTCCACTAAAGACATTACTCTAGAGAACTCATTATGGGGTTTGACTAGGGCTGCACGATAAATCGCATGCGATATTTAATGCGCATCTTGTCAGTAAAGCCGCTTCTGTAATCAGCGGTAAATCTCCATCACGTGCGGGCTTTCACATGGAGCAACATTTACTACACAGAGCCGTTGTTCACAGGCAAGCTGCGCAACACCACGTTCATAATCGTGCGATTTTTTGCGCAGCTTGTCAGTGAACAACGGCTCTGTGTAGTTAATGCTGCTCCATGTGAAAGCCCGCATGTGATGGAGATTTACCGCTGATTACAGAAGCGGCTTTACTGACAAGATGCACATTAAATATCGCATGCGATTTATCGTGCAGCCCTAGGTTTGACCTACATCTTCCCCTTCATTATGCCCTAATGTATGATAAGTTGTGCTGTTTTGCGGCTTTGCTGAATTTGTTGGAACAAGAGTGATTGTATATCATTCTCAGGAACCATGATCCCAAAATAGCTGATTTTGCCTCTGCATTTTTGCTTTCTCCCTAGATGTTTCGTTATGATAATTACTTGTTAGTTAAGAGCTATATTTTAAAAAGTGTTAACATTTTAGAATTTAAGTGATCCAGAGGGCCTGCTTTGAATTCTTGGTCCACCACAAAGCAGTAAAAAGTGCACAAACAGGAAGGACTTGGACCTCATGCCAATATCAGATATCCTGCCTCTGGAACTACTGTGCAGAAAATCACACAACAATTTTATGAACATTTATTTCTGACTAATATGAACAATACTTTTTTTTTTTTTTGCACTTTTGACTGTGTATTCTTCCAAAAGTTGGAAAAAATCATTAGGAATAAGTGTCCCTGTAAGGAAATACCATTTTGATATGCTTTATTTCTTTGGTGTTCCTGGCAAAGTGTGCAAGCATGTCAAAATTCTTTCACACAGGGTTTTTCTTTCATGCTCTCTTGTGCAGGAATTCCAATGACACCTTAAAACGTCAAACATCTTTGTTTAAACTACAGATGCACCATTGAACCGTGTTATTAAATTATTACTGTTTTTTTAAAGATTGACAAGTACCAATAAATTTAAATTCTCTATTATTAGCAGATAATATATTGTGAATCCCTAATTTCAATTGATGTGTTTTGCCATTACTAAATCTATTGTATGTGTCCAAAAACAGCTTTCTCCAGTCCTGTATTGCTTCACTCTACAGTTGATGGCATCAGCTACACATTATGCTTGTGTCTTATAGGTCAGCTGGCTAACATTTACCAACGTCACCTCAACCGGTGTAACCGAACTCTCCAAGGCAGCAGCATTGCTCTCCGGTTACTTTTGTTTGCCTGTACTGTAATAGTCTTTTACTTCAGGCTGTAAACTACTAATCCATATTGATTGAGTAGGGTGTACTTTCCCTACAAGCATGAATGACTGCTTGTGTGTAATGTGTGTGTGTGTATGTGTGTGTATATATATATATATACTATTTTCAACGCTGAATAAAATGTTTCTTGAGCAGCAAATCATCATAGAATGGTTTGAATTCAATGCTGAAAGACTGCAGGTCTGAGCTGTCAGTCAACTTGCTTGGTAATCACTGTGACATTGGCATATGCTAGTTTTCAATGACTACTAATGATAGACAGGATGGGCAAATGTGCATGATCCTGTTGAAAAATATCTTTGAAGGCAATGGCAAAGGGTGTTAATTTAAATTCCCTTGCTTGCAGTTGTGCCATCTGTCGAGAGGGTGTTCCTAGAAACATAATATGATTTGTAGCTTCTAAATGAGGCCTGTCTTGCTGTTTTTCTCACTCACAATTATGATTTTCTGCCAGGACAACTTTCCTGGCACGTCTTGCTTCAAGAAATATCCCCTACTGCATTTTCAGCATGGTTAAATTTAGCAATGGGAACTTTCCCACACTGCATTGGCTGCACTGACCATTGGTGACATGTAAAAACGCATTGCTTTCATTGGTCCTTGGAGAATTCAAAAACAAGGATTTTTGTGTGTGTTTTTGAGAGTGGATGGTAGAGGACCAGTGATAATAATGGTACAAACTGTGGACGTGGCCGCACAAATGAATCAGGAGAGAGCCGCTAATGCCGCCATGCAGATAAATGAGAAGGTCTTGCCAGCTGCCAGATTTGATTAGGTCGGTGAGACTCAAGTGACCCTCAGAAGTGTTAATGGAGAGAAAGATGCAGGACTGCTATTGGGCTCCAGCTTTCGACAAGTCTGCTCACTCATTCAGATGACTTTCGACAACACGCATTCAAATCATTCACATATCAGTGCGTTCTGGTTTCACTCCCAAATCAACTCTTCGTTCGAGACTGTAAAATGATAGATTTCCCCAGTCCATTTACCTGAAGGACACATTGAGAAATGCATGATGCTATTATTTACACTCTTCTGTGGATACATTTTGCAGAATGTGTTGGCAGCTCAAATATTTTCTGGCTCACAGGTTGTCTTAGTGCTGGGCGGTATGACCAAAAATTTATATCACGATATTTTTCAAAATTATACCGGTTTCACGGTACATG
>NW_015646352.1:1097903-1107004 GCF_001515625.1 Sinocyclocheilus rhinocerous | reverse complement strand
GGTATGAACCGATATACCACCCAACACTAAAAGATTGTATTACTGTACTGAGTAAAAAAATAATTGCAATGCTGAAAAAGCATTTTCAGTGACAATGTTTGGATTTGAAATCAAAATAATGGATAAATGTTGTGTTTGTGGTAAATAGCCACGGATCAGTAGCGGACTCCTGTGTGAAAGCTGCTTCTCCTCTCACAAGAGTCACCCAAGAGGGGAATTCCCCCCCATTTTCAAAAATGAAATTCAGGCCCTGAATAAATTTCTAAAAATCCTGATTGGAGTATCACTTAGTGCTGGGCAGTATGACCAAATATTTATATCACGGTATTTTTCAAAATTATACCGGTTTCACGGTACATGACGGTATTTTTTTTTCATGCATGACCGGGTGTTAACCATATTTTCTACTGATTGAGAGAGGAAATACTGCAGTATATTGACTTAGAATGCCCTATTTTACTGTCATGATGAGTGAATATTGTCAAAAAATACCACACTAAATAGTGACTAAACACGACCCCTTTTAATACATGTTAACCAGGAGTCACTCTCATTTATAATCGCGGCATCGTCTGATAAAATCAACATGCATCTACACTAAAGAGCGGCTATGCGGTTGTTTTGGCTATATTACTTTTTTGTCTCATGCAGCGCACTGCCTGCGTCTGAGTAGCAAACTAAAAAAAACAACAAAGAAAAAAGTGCATGTGATATTAACAGACGAACTACGCTCATATTTATAATTCCAAACAATCAGTAAGCGACAGGTGCTAGGAAATGCTGTTTTGTACTCATTTATTGACGAGTCGGCTGCGGTGCGGCCAACTGAATGCGTTGCTTCTCTGCCGCTCACTGCACAGAACAGACGCCAAGAGAGGTGACCCTTCTCCGGGAAAGTCAGACCTCGCGTTCGCGGGACAGCACTGGCGAAATCTTCCAACTGAACCATAGCTAAGGTTTATCCAAAAAAGTCGCTAGGTTTGTCAGTATGAATATTCTATGGGAAAAAGCAGCTAAATGGGTCTGAAAGTTGCTAAATCTAGTGCTGAAGTCGCACTTGTGAGACGCGGGAGCTGATGGCAGGGGGCGGTGGATATTTGTGGCGGTCAATGTGGATATTGTGGATGAGTTCTTCTGTGTCATCACGTTCTTTTAGTTCTACAGCTTCAGTTTCGGAACTTTCATGCTTAGTAACACATACAGCTGTTCCCTCACCACAGTGCACCAGTGAAAAGGGACCCCTTTCAAACAGTGTCGCGTTTTGAACGTTGTTTAAGCGACATACACCGGTATTGCGGTATTTTAAAAATTCATATCATAACAAAAATAAACACCGGTATTCGGTATGAACCGGTATACCGCCCAGCACTAGGTTGTCTACAACTGGGCCAATCTTGGTGTCCTGATTCTCATTAAACATTCCTTTGTTCTGTCCCGTTTGCTCTGCATGCATTAATCCTATCAAGCACGTGCCTCTTCTGGCCTATTTTACAGCACATGCCAAGTGTTTTTGTGTCACTCAGCTGAAAATCTAGAGCATTTTCGTTTGATTTACCAGCAGTTCTTCAGGACAGATGCCTTTTTTCCAAGGCATTGTCTGTTGGTCCAGATAGCCAAAGATTGACGTGTGTATACATTGTTATTAGGTATTAGTTTGGACGGTTGACTAGTTGTCCAGCTATTGACTATTCCTTCCTTCCTTCCAAAATTCCAAATATGATATTCCCCTTGCATGGGACACCACATTTCTCAATTTTTTTTTTTTTTTAAAACAACAACATTAAATAACGGTTTACAATTAGCTTTTATATTGTCATTGTCAAAGCAAATTGTAAAAATGATCAGGAAAAATTTACTTTTAAGTTGACATTTGTTTGTTGGTTTACTTTTATACTTTTATGTATTTATTTTATTATTTATTCACCTTTTTACTTTTACTTGATTGATTGTATCTTTTCACATTTTATTATTTATTATTTAGTATTATGCATTATACCAAACTATTTGTTGAATGTAATTTTTTTTTAAATCACTTAATTTTTCAGAGTTTATTCCTAGTTTTAAAAGCCCTGCTTTTTATGAAATTATGTAGTTGTGTATATATCCCTAATTCTTATAAGGACAGTGCAGTTTTATTGATATAATTGACCTTTATATACAAACAGCATTGAAAGGCTACAAACAGCATTGAAAGGCTGCAATCAGAGCCCTAAAGCAGTAAATTAATGTAGGCGATGTGAACTGCCTACCATTTTTAGTAATTTCACTGCACTGTATACCCATATATAGGCTGTTTTTTTTTCCACATACTATTGGATGATTGCAGATAATGAAATTTATGGCACTTTGGTCCCCGTGTAGAAACAAATAAAGCCCTCTCTTCCTTTTCTTTCTCCAGTCTTGAAAAGGAATGCCTGCACCAACCAACCGCTGACTGAATCCCTTGTCAACAGAGGGAAGGAGTGAGTTAAAAGCTGAAGGATGGGAGAGACGGAGGACGAGCGTACGTCTCAGGCCGGCCAGCTGTTTGAGAACTTTGTGCAGGCCACTACCTGTAAAGGCACCCTGCAGGCCTTCAGCATCCTCTGCAGGCAGCTGGAGCTGAACCTCTCTGACCACAGAGGCTTCTACAGCAGCCTGAAAGCTGCCATCACCTACTGGAAGGCCAAAGGCCTCTGGGGGAAATTGGACAAGAGAGCCAGCCACAAGGAGTACAGTAAGGGCAAAGCCTGCACGGACACCAGAGTAAGTCTGTAGAGCTCTAGACATGTACTTAAAATCTCTCACTTCTTAGAGGAAGCAAAACATTTTTAAATAAAGGTGCTTTGAAAGGCTCACTTGGAGATTTTAGTTGCTGATCTTATGTTGTAGAAGACGACAAACTTGTCAATTGATTCTTTTACTAAAATGTCACTATTTGTTGCATAACTAAAGAGAATTTAAATGGCACCAACAACAACTCATTTTCATATCCATATTTGTTAGTCAAATCACTTTTGCATGATAAAAATGGCTCTGATCGCTGTTGCGATGGCTGTTTTGGCGCTGCGACTTCTGTTCATTCTGTTTATAAAATGAAACAGGAAATGAGGATCGGCATCATTTAGTTTTAGCCATTTTTCTGCTGTAGTTGACCATTGATCTGAGGGGTCAAAGGTTAGGAGGTAAAGTAAATAAATGACTGAGTGAAGTAAGTCCATACTTTGGTTTTTCCTCCTTTCAGTCATCTTAAAAAAAAAAAAAAAGTGTTGAAAATTACCAGTCTTTCATGTTAAATTTAATCTTCATATTACAATAAAAAAACATTTTATTTAAAACTTCAGCAGCAACACTAATATTAACAATAAGCTAAATAAATGTAGAAGGTCTAATGTTTTCAAATGGAGAAAATAAATAAATAAAAGGAGTCATATCAACTTCATTTTAAACTACAGTTTTAGTAGGTTTATAAGCTGTTTAATAGGCTAAAGAGTGAAGAATAATTCACTGGATAATGTTAATTCACTGAATAATATTCTCTGGAATATTGAAATATAACAAACAAAACCTTGTATTTTATTGCATTTCTCAACTGGCATGTTATATCAGAATTACTAATAATGTTTTTGTCGTTCTAGATTATGAAATGCCTGCTGACAGCACGGTTTATCTATGCATTTACACAGAACTATACTCAAACTGCGATCGCTCGCGGAGATAATAAATTAATTTCCATAGAGATGTATTTATTTAGATGTTTATTAGCGAAATAATTATTATATAGTAAATGTTAATACTATTTAGGGGTGTTTTAAACAAGTGAATCTTGTTACAAGTTACATGCGGTGGCCGTGCTGGGGCATTTCCTGAGCATCAACCCGATGAGTGAACAGCAATATGAAAGCGGCTTCACGAGACTAATGATGAGCAAATATACAACAGAGAGAGAAGTAAATTTCGCACACAACGCCTCTGTACTTCCGATTTCTCCCAATATGGGGACAGGAGACTTGTCAGTCAATAAATGGGAAAACACAGTAACTGGCGTTACTTTTTTGAAAAAGTAACTCAGATATTTTCTTATAAATTAAAAAGTAATGCGTTACTTTACTAGTTACTTGAAAAAAGTAATCTGATTACGTAACTCGCGCCCAACACTGCTCAAGAGTGATTCCGTAATGTTGCTTTAACTCATGAGAATGGCATGATCTCAGTGTTGGAGTGCCATATCAAGCTAATCTGGATTTACTTTTTGTGGTGGCTACATGTTAGCTAGTGTTTGGGCTGGTATTTTTGTGTTAGCAAGCATGGGAAAATAAGTCATCTTTTGTTTAACTATAAGCTCAGGGTTACTGTCAAAATTGGCTATGCATTAACTAGACCACTGTGTTATTGTGTAGGTGTTTGTGTGCAGTCAATGGAAGAGTCAATCTCAGGTCACTTGATTTAGCATACGTGTTGAGATTGTTCTTAGCACATTTTGCATAGTGGTTTTGCCTGTGGACTTAGTGACCTCATTTGAGCTCAATAAGGTGTTGAAATAATTGGAAAACATAAGGAATATTTGTTTTGCAGTTAAGTGTCAGATTAAGAGGAATTAAATGCTGATCTCTGGGGCTTCATTTCTAGTGTTTTTACTAGTGTCTCTGCTACGATTATTGCTGTTCTTTTTGTTGTGGATCAAGTCGTAGTTTGTTTGCATAGATTTGCATTGTGTGCTTAAGGTTAATCTCGCACAAATTTGTTGACTTATTCCATAACAACAGTATTAAAGGAATAATTCACTCAAAAATGGAAACTCAGAATAAATGAGCCTGTGCTCTCAAGTTCCTAAATGACCAAAAAAGCATCAAATGTTAATAAAAATGGTTCATACAACTTGTGTCATTCACATTGAGCACAGTCGTCAATGATTATTGGTCATGTTTTGATGTCACAATGTCATGACATCACTGACACTGAACTGTTTTTGTGTTTTAAATAGATGCAGAGGGCAAGATTTACAATAAATAGTGACTTAAATCCAGTTTGTCATTGATAATCTGAGCTGTTACTGTGCTTTGTTTGACTCTTGGTGCTCTCAGACGTGCCCCATTTTCAGACTGTTCTATCCCTGTGGTCTTCCATGATTGAAAGGCCGTAAGATTTATCCTCATCTTGACTTTTGAATGCAGGTCAGCTGCTGTTAGCACTGCTTTGGCACAGAAACTCCTTTGGATGTCTTCAAAAGTAGAAATGTAAAGAGACAGAAGCGCACAGTGAGAGTAGGGCTTCCTCAGGGATCAGGAACAGGAAGCATGGACACATTGACTCATCTTACAGGAAGTTGTGACCATCAGTCAAACACTAAGATAAAGAATGATGGCAGAAGTTACGGTTTCTGTAAAAGCAGTTTGGTTGGTTGCACAAAACTAAAGTTGTTAATGTGCAAAGGAGAACATTCCTGAATTGCTGAATTGAAAAATCAATTTCTCTTAAATGTATGAATTGCATATTTAAGTTTAAAGGGTAAATTTTATAAATGCACCTTGTTCAAACATCCTCTAATGGGAAAATGATTGCCATACGTGGACATAAATGGTCAAACTATTATATTTCCCAAAGCCAAAACTTTGAAATTGTCTTTCCATATAAAATACCAACAGGTTAGTGCAACAATTCATTTAGTTCAATATTGTCTTCTCTCCTCACTGTTACACGCCCTTGCCGTCTAATGACAGGTAATAAAAGTGTGATTAAAGTGTTTTTGCTGTTTTATGACCTCTTCTGAACCAGCCTTTTATGGATGCCAGTTTGTACACCATATTAGGTTAAGTAAACCATAACACTTGTCATATTTTTCTCAGAAACTGAAGTCATAATCCCTGCTTTGTTGTGAGAGACAAGTAGAGACGTCACCTGGGTAATAGTCCTGGCTTGTGTTTGAACTTGCTTGGATTGGGTTTAGAAAGTGACAAGTAGGGAGGTGAAATCATACCATTTGATTGTGCCAGAAGAACGGGCATGCACAGATTGGTTTTGATTGGTCAGGAAGTTGACATGTTTGGAGTGAGTCTTTGCTTCCACTTGTAGACACTCTCCAAAAAATGACAAACACTGTCATTCAAATAAGTCTTCAAATAATGCCAAACTTGTTTGTTTCTACAGTGTCTCATCATTGGTGGCGGTCCCTGCGGCTTTCGGACTGCCATAGAGCTGGCTTTGCTTGGCGCCAAGGTGGTGGTGATTGAAAAGAGGGACACCTTCTCCAGGAACAATGTCCTTCACCTTTGGCCTTACACCATCCATGACCTCAGGAACCTTGGAGCCAAGAAGTTCTATGGAAAGTTCTGTGCTGGATCTATAGACCACATCAGTAGGTCAAATCGGTTTCTTTCTAACCAGAAACGTTTAGTTACAGAGTTACAGTTTTGAGGTTACTCTTCACTGATATATCCCTTCTAGTCATCGAGAGATACCATAACAGGAAAACAAGATATGGTTTCACCGTAGGAACCTGTCAGATGTTGCAATCACATGCAGGCATTTGTGTATGAGCTTGCTGGAAATCATTTTCAGACACTCTAACGTACTCTCTTTCACGTTCTGCCAACTGAACCTATTGGAAGTCTGATATGTTCCTCTTTATGGTCCCTGAGATAAGACCAGTCCAACCCAACCAAAAGACATGTAAAACATTTAGAGTAGCTGGGATTATGCAAATGCATTTTTCCATGTTTATCTCTTTAAAGATATTGGCTGCCGTCTGATAGTTTGTTCATGCTGCACAACGTGTATATGCATACCTAAATATTTGAACTGATAACTTGTGACTTTGAGTAATTCGTTTATAAATCAGACTGCATTGGTCATGCTGTATGTTCGTGCAAGCAGCCATTAAGACAGCACAACAGAAAGTGGTTCTTTTTATTTATTTAATTTTGTGCCTTTATTTGTAATTTATTTTTGCTTTGTTCTTTTTTTTGTTTTATTTTATTGTTATATCTGTGCTTTTGTTTTGTTCTGTGTTTTTTTTATTCTGTGCTTTTTTTATTTTTTTATTTTTTCTTGTGCTTTTTGTGTTATTTTATTTGTATTTTATTTTGTATTTATTTAAATTATTATTTTTATTTTATTTATAATTTAACAGAACCCAGTTTATTTGTAATCTCATCACATTTGATTCAACCTCACAAATACTATATCAACAATAAAGGCCTTGTGTCCAACACCAGTGGTATAAATGTGTTTCCTTCCTAGTGTAACTGATGGTGACTTTCTTATATTTTCAGGTATTCGTCAGCTGCAACTCATGTTGTTAAAGATTGCTCTCATTGTTGGGGTTGAGGTGCATGTCAACGTGGAGTTTGTCAAGCTTCTCGAGCCGCCTGAGGGCCAAGACACTGATGGTAATTGGCCAATCATCATGACATCTAGGTTTGAAGACTACATTGAACACAGTGTCTCTTAGCTCTCATTTACTGTCCATGAAGCACCCTGACAGACCTGAGATGCATGATATAATCCCACACAGCCATAAAATAACTATAAATATGTCCAAGACAGCCCGTCACTTGTTTTGTTTACACCTCATGTGGTCTGGAAAGGGTTGGGTAATCATTACCTTTCATCTTATGTCATTTCTCGGCGGAATTTACACACCCTTTTGCCAGTCTCCCTACACACATATCCTCACACACACCCAGGACAGTGCGTTTAGGAATGAGATCACAGACAGAAAGAAGCTGTAAACCGGTTTTCAAATTTATCTATTCTGTTTACACTCTGGGCTATATTTCTTGCAGCCTATTTGACTAGTTAACAAAGTTAGTTAGGGAATGCTCATCATTTTCTCTTTAAAAGTGTCTTTATGTAATTTTAACACCCTCAATGGGCCTAACACTGCTTGAATGTCAATTTACCAAGGGACTGTTGTAACTTCCTACTTCAAGATCCTAATGGATTTACGGAAGCAAAAGCAGGGCTAAACCAGATCATGAAAATGGACACCTTCCCACTATGTACCCTTGACGCACATACACAACTGATACCGAGAAGGTTTGTGTCATTCCTCCACGTCAATGGCACTCACCAGTCTGCATTGTGCAAATGATAAACCCTCGGTTCTGTACTATATATAAAGTCAGGGGTCATTGGGGTCTATAGCGCCTCTCCTGCTATGCATTGCTGGTCAAAAGAGCATCGTTGGCCTTATGTCAAATTATACAGGCGTCATACATGGATGGAACATGAAGGTTGTGTTTCCTGATACAAGTAAGCTTTTTTCCCTGGTGGCTTCACACACTCAGCTGGCTGTACTTTTAAAGCTGTGGTAAACAAAAGAAAGACCAAGTTATTTTGTTTTCCTTTGAGTCTCTCTGACCCAGGTGTCTGCATTCCAGGGCCTGGATGGAGGGCAGAGGTCCGGCCGGCCGATCACCAAATCTCAGACTATGAGTTTGATGTGATAATTGGAGCAGATGGAAGGAGAAGCACTCTTGATGGTAAGCACATATTTAGTTTATATAGAACTACAAATAACATTTCCCATTTCACCATACGTAGTTTCTAAATGGCTTGGGTTTGAAATAGAAGTGTTTTTCTGTGTTTGTCTTAACGTTATCCTCTTGTAAATGAAGGAATTCTGTTGGTAATGAAATTATCATATCTTCTAAACAATCATATCCTCCTTGTAAAAAATTTTACTTCCTCTAAGGACTCAATATTAATCTTGCCTGAAATATTCCTGGTACTCAGCTGGCAGAACATGATGGTAACAGTCAATGTTTTTTCTTTTTAAATCACTAGATGTAGTGTTTGCTAAGGCAGCATATATTTGCAAATGATGTCCAATGTCAAGGGTTTTATTCCCAGGGAATGTGCTAGATTTCATATATCATGTATATCATATCATTATATGAATAAATTTGTATATATTTAATTATATAGCTATGTTACTATTATTTGCTTTTTTTAACATGTCACAAATGTTATTAGTAATATAAGTAGTAATATAGAAATTATATATTAACATTATTATATATCTCAAATTTTATTATAAGTATTTACTCATTATTTTGAGTATTCATCGAGTATTTTTGTGATGATGACGACAATAATGGCAACAATTTTATATATATATA
>NW_015646352.1:1079571-1096978 GCF_001515625.1 Sinocyclocheilus rhinocerous | reverse complement strand
TATATATATATATATATATATATATATATATATAATATAATATAATATAGATAATTACTAATTTTGAGTATTCAAGTATTTATTAGAAGAAAAGAAATACACACGGCAATTGTCTGTGAATGGCACATATTTAGCTCCTTCCGGCTGGAATATTTTCATCTTATGAGATTTGGCTCTCTCAAGCATAATAAACCTGCTAAAAGGCTTTAACATGCTCACTTAGTCAAGAAAATTGCCCCAGTGACTCCAATGTCCAAAAACTGTCCGTCCTACATTCATTCCTTGAGAAAACGGGTCAGCTCTTTGTGTTTGACAGGAAGTTTGTTAACTCACTACAGGAGGGGTGGAGCGGGACTCCTTTCATTGCTTCCTGCTGTTCACAGTTAGACTCTAGTGGAGCTCACAGACATTGAGCAGAAGAACAGATCCTAGATCAGACTTTAATCGGCTCTCCAAGTTAGAACAAGAAACCTTTGAACCATGCTGTGCTAAATTACACCCAGGCTTGACTTTTTTGTTTTTTTGTTTTTTTTTTACATTTGGGGTAGTGGTGGTAAACAAACACTTGGTGTATAAGTGCTAACATGAAAAGTAAATATTACTGATTATAAGTGCAAAGACTATATTGTGTAATTTGTTGTTGTGCAAACGCTTTTGTTTTGCACAGGTCAGCGTGACCTGAAAGGTCTTGCACTTTTATTTTTGCAAATATACGCTGCCTTAGCAATTACTTTATCTATTGATTTAAAAATATATATATTGACTGTTTTAAAGCACCTTGCATCTTATTTCATACTTGTCACTAAAAAAATCTTTTTTTTTTTTTTGATTCAAGGTTAAATATCTAAAATTTTGGGAAATAATATTCATGGTCTGCTCTCAAATTTTGTTTAAAACTACATTTGTACAGATGCTGCCAATATGTTCTGAATGCTTGTTGCTGTGCAGTTGTCAATAAGTTGCATGTTTTATAGTTTGCCATGCGACAACAAAGCTGGATCAGATATAAAAGTAATAGCACACTCCAAAAAAAAAAAACCCGCTAAGGGTGAGCAATAAGAATAGTGCTGCTTCTGTTAGCAATCAACTCTAAATGAAAACCATGAATGCAAAGCATTATATTGCTCTCTGCTCTAGGCTTCAAGAGAAAGGAGTTTAGAGGGAAGCTAGCAATCGCCATCACTGCAAACTTTGTCAATCGCAACACGACAGCTGAGGCCAAAGTGGAGGAGATCAGCGGAGTGGCCTTCATCTTCAATCAGAAGTTCTTCTTGGAGCTCAAGGAGGAGACCGGTGTGGTGAAGCTCCTGCATGACGGAAACAAAATCTGGCTGCATTCTTTAAATATGATGACATGTTCCTTAATGTTTTTAAAATACAAATTATATAAAAAAATTACAAATCACATTATTAGCATCAGTGTGTAATGGTTCCAACACAATTGAAGATATTTTTGATGAAACATGAGGGCTCTCTGACCCTCCCATAGACAGCAAGGTAACTACCACGTTCAAGGTCCAGAAAAGTACCAAGATGATCGACAAAGTAGTCACAAGCATGATACTGTCGTGAACGCACGTCCACAAGCGAAGATGAACGAAGGTCTTACGGCTTTCGTACAACACGAGGGTGAGTAATTAATGACAGAATTTTCATTTTTGAATAACCCTTTAAAGTGAGCAAAACTGGATTGTACTCATCTTCTGAGACAGATGCCATCTTGAATATGCTCTCATCAAAGTTAATAATAGAGCTTAATTCATTGTACACAGCGATTAATAAAACACTAGCAACAAAAATAGTCGCACAATCATGCTAATGGACCTCATTTATCTTTTGTACAGGCATTGATTTGGAAAACATTGTCTATTACAAGGACAACACGCACTACTTTGTCATGACTGCAAAGAAACAAAGCTTGCTGGACAAGGGTGTGATCATCAATGTGAGTAAATATTTTAGTAACATTTAGTAATTTTATAGATTTTTATATATTTGTATACATCATGGTAGTATTTGTTATAGTGCTGTTTAGTTGTATTTAATTTATGTAATGTACTTATTTTTTAAATTTTTGACAATGTTTTCTTTTAGTGGTAAGGTTAGGATTAGAGTTAGCCTTTAATAATTATAATGAGCTTAAATTGCAAACAATAACAAAAATGGTCCTCACCATTATGTAAAAACAATCATTTGTGTGTCCTATGGCAAATATTAGTCATCCTATGATAGACGTTACAAAGTATTTTGCTCTCTGAAAGCATTAGAGAGAACTATTTTGTGTTTATTGTGAAAAGAAATCAGGAAGCCTTGTGCTGGCATCTGTGTCAGACATAGTTTCTCAGAGTATGATACAGGATAGTACAGCACAGCAGCTGAGTGATTGAAGCTCTTTGAGTGTTTGGCGTTTGTCTGGAGTTTTAAACTCACACCCTTGAACAGCAGCCCTGGTACTCACAGTGGAGACTGTAAAAACCCAGCTCATCACTCCAACATAATGATGATGATGCTGCTGCTGTGCAGTCCACTTAACTTTAAGCTACTTGTTGCATTCAAATTTGCCCTATTGTTTTGACATGCCTTGATAGGATTTTTTGTGATTACTTAACATCCTGCATGTGCATCTAAACTTATCTCAGTTGCCCTAAAAATTATTTAGATACTTAACTGCATTTCACTAAATAATATAAATTGAAATGTAAAATAATATATAAAAATATAAAAAAATATAGAAAAAATATTTTAAACAATTATAGCGCAAGTGCACATTTCAAAACATACACCATAGATATTTTTGTAATTAAAATAAAAAATGAAATTTACATTTCAAAATATATATTTTTTTGTCATAATTTTCAATTTAAAACTATGTAGGACAGACGGGAGTATGTTTTCCATTTAAAACGTAGTTTTTTCCTTTCCCAGGACTATATTGAGACCGAGCGGCTGTTGGCGAGCGACAACGTAAACCAAGAAGCTTTGCTCTCATACGCCCGTGAGGCTGCAGATTTTGGCACAAACTACCAGCTTCCCTCTTTGGATTACGCCATCAACCACTACAGCCAGTCAGATGTAGCTATGTTTGACTTCACCTGCATGTACGCCTCAGAGAACGCTGCGCTTGTGAGGGAAAAGAACGGCCATCAGATGCTGGTGGCGCTGGTTGGAGATAGTCTTCTAGAGGTGGGTGTCATCATATGCCATATCTAGTTAAATTTTTTTATTTTATCAGTTTTTCTAATTTATTTAGAATTAAAAAAAAATGTATTATTATATATATCTTGAATTAATTATGTATTGTATGTTATCATAACATTAGTAAGACTAACATAAATTTTAGGATATCTTTATCCTCCTTTTGCTTTAATAACAGCAGCTCTTAAACTGCATAAAACTTAAATATTTAGTCATTTTAAATGTTAACTTTTTCTTTCTTTCTTTTAAGTTTAAACATTCCAAAAATTTCCATTTATTTTGTGGTTTAAAAAAATTAAATCCTTGATTTTTAATCATCTTGAACACTTTGACCCCACAGTATGTCTAAAATTACACACAGGAAAACATAGTTTACTTAAGGTTTAAAAATTCCTGATTATTTCAACATGCCTGTTGACCGTACAGCATTTTGTTTAGAGTGCCCTGTAAACATGCAGTGTTTTTCTCTGTCTCATTGGTCTCCAGCCTTTCTGGCCCATGGGGACAGGATGTGCTCGAGGGTTTCTGGCTGCCTTTGACACAGCGTGGATGATAAAGGGTTGGGCTCAGGGCAAACAACCCCTTGATCTTCTGTCAGAGAGGTGCGAACACACTCCATCAACCAATGAAACATTTGGTCATGTTTTTTAATAATTTGTTTGTCATGACCCAATGTCCTCTTTGTTTGTTCATTATAGGGAGAGCATCTACAGGCTGCTGCCTCAGACGACCGCAGAAAACATCTCAAAAAACTTTGAGCAGTACACCATAGACCCAGCCACACGCTACCCCAACCTCAACTCCACCTGCGTACGACCACATCAGGTGAGACTGACACACATTATCACTATACATAGATCCATATGCATCTGTCTTCCTCCTGTAAATGCTAAACTTCCTGTCTCAGGTGCGGCATCTGTACATTAACGGCGAGCAGGGCTTGAGTTCTCTGGAGCGCAGTGGACCCACACGCACATCCGTAAACATCTCCAGACGAGGTAGATTCAAAATGTGTGTCTTATGAAGATGGCAGCAGATGTGACTGCCTGATTCTGTTTTGTTGAAACAGTCCTTTCAGGGACTGCAATCACAAGAATCAATGCAAATTCAAGCAATCCCTGCAATTGCTTTGCAATTTTGTCTTATTTCTGCATTTCCACTTAAAATTGATGGAAAAAGAAAGCAATATCAGGTAATGATTCCCCTGGCATGTTCCCCTTGATCATGCTACTCTTGACAAAAAAGCTCTTTATAAAACTCCATATTGAAAAATTGAACTTGTTTCATAATCACAACATAGGATTGGTGTCATATTTCCACTCAACCCAACTCTCAAAATCTCATTCAGTTTCATTTTACTACAATTAGAAAATATGATGTAGTGATGCCACAAGATCCATATTTGTTTTATACTGGCTCACCTGGATGTGGCCTCAAAGGAACAAAGATTTCCACACCCTCTACTCAATCAAAAGTGTCATGTTACATGACGAAAGGGTCAACAAAAGCGTGTGTAGACTTTTAGTGAATCTTATCACTCACACTGTAATGAGATGAATATATATATATATATATATATATATGCATGCATTTAGGAGACACTAAAGCAACTTACAAAAGCAATTTGTCACAGATTAAACACATACACACCCCTTTAGGGTAATACAAGACCACTTTATTTATTTGTTGACCATAATAAAAAAAAACTTTTTTATTTAATTAAATTATTTGATGAATAGAAAGTTTAAAAGAACAATATTTATTTTAAATAGAAATGTTTTGTAACATTATAAATGTCTTTATTGTTTTTTTTATCAAGTTAATGTGTCCTTGCTGAATAAAAGTATTAATTTCTTTCAAAATAAATCTTACTGACCCCAAACTTTTGAACAGTAGTGTTTATCACTGGCAGGTATTATAAAGAGCTGTCTTATTTGTCAACATTCAACATTTTGGCTGTCTGTGAATACATGTATATTGGATTACAATACAAATTTCACTGTAAAGCTCCTAATGATTGTACGTATTGATTTCAGAGTCAGAGGTGCGTCCCAGCCGGCTGCTGCTGTGGTGTCAGAAGCAGACCCAGGGCTACAGGGGGGTGGATGTGACTGACCTTACGACCTCCTGGAGGAGCGGCCTGGCTCTGTGCGCCCTCATTCACCGTCAGCGGCCGGACCTCATGTGAGCAAGACCTGACACACAAACTGGCTATCATTTTCATTCAGTTCCATGATCGCACCCTCATACGGTTTGACAAATGCTCCATTATTTGGTGGCTCTTTGATCTAACGCGTGGCGGTACCACCTCCTCTAAGCCATCAAAACAAGTTGTTTGCTTGTACTAAAGGACAATAGCTTTGATATTTCAACTTCGCTTCTCCTGCAGCTTAGTGAAAGTAGTTCAGTTCACTTCAATAAGATGAATGTATCAAAAGGGACCAATAGGGAGGTGAAACATTTATTTGACCAAAAGAAAGAGGAAGAAAAACATGCTGTGTGATGTTCTTCCCTGTCTCTGTAGAGACTGCATCATGATTTACATCGGCAATTACATCATAATTTTCACACTTTTTGTCATAAATCTTGCCGTCCCTTCTGGATGTGAAAGAAAATGTGTCGGCGAGATGTGACTCATTATAAATCAGCTCGTCCAATCATCACACCATTCTGTGAGAGGGTTTTTGACAAATATTATGCATCACCAAGGATACAGATTGCATGAACACAGGTTCTCAGCACAGTGGAGTGGCATCCAGAACTGATATGGACTTTCTTGCCCCCGTTTTCCCTTATTTGATCTGCCTATTTATCTCACTTTTGTGGTCTCTTCTTCCTCTCTTTATCTCTTCCTTAAGTGATTTTGACTCCCTGAACGAGGCAGATTGCGCTAAAAACAACCAGTTGGCATTTGACGTGGCAGAGAGGGAGTTTGGAATCCAGCCAGTCACCACAGGAAAGGAAATGAATGCCGAACGGGGGCCAGACAAGCTCATTATGGTGCTCTACCTCTCCAAATTTTACGAGATGTTCCGCAACTCGTTTCTATCCATCACAGGTAGAGCTTTCCATACTGTAGTACCTCAATAAAAAAAACCAAATTAAGTTTGAAAGTCTTCATTTGGGTTGTATCGGTCATGTAGTATAATTCTGAAGCCTGAAATATGTCATAAATGTACTTAGGGGTGGGCGATATACCGGTAGACACGATTAACTGGTAGAATTTTGTCAACCAGTAGAGATTTTGCACTATCGTCCTTTTGCCGCTGCAGAAACGGCGGTTTCCCCGGTAACGACTGTAAACAAAGCAGAGCTCCGCTCATAAACGCTACTTTATCAGATAAAATGAAAATGCCATCGAAACGTTTCTGAAGACACTCAGTTCCCTTTAAAGATACATTCATATAAAACACCCGCGCCTGATTTTGATTTTGAAATGTGCAGTGCATTATTCAACAAAGTCAAACTGTCAAAGCCTTTTGTCAAATCTATTTGTGGCAGTCAGTGTTGATATTGTGGTGGGCCGCCACAAATAAATCAATGTATGGGAAACACTGGTAATGTAAATTGAAATATCAGAAATGTGTTTAAAAATCATCACCGTAATTGAAAAAAATTATATCGCGATATATATTGATTTTGAATTATTGTCAGCCCTAGCTAGTATTCGTTTGACAAGAATTATGAAATTTAAAAAAAATGTATATCATAAAGACCTTATTTCAAGCAGAAATAACTATATCGTGATGTATATCATGACCGTGAAATAAAATCACTCATATCATGATATAAGATTTAGGTCATATCGCCCACCCCTAAATGTACTAATGTGCCTTCAAATGAAGTCTGGATTTTTAAAAAAGAGAACTGCCCAAAAACTCTTCTTAAATATAGTTTATTCCAAATAAAGTGTGTGAAGATCTCCAGTGCCACCATTTAAAGACTGTTAAAGCAGCTTGTCCATAACTGGACCACCAAAAATTCAACATTTGTCATAAAACTCTGTTTTCAGATATAGATAAAATGTTGCATTGGGCAACTATCATGTTGAGGAAGAGTTTTTCATATATTGGCCTGGATAGCACTGCATGCTATCGCTTTGGATAAAAGCGTCTGCTAAATGATTAAATAACTAAATGATTAAATGTAAAAGTAAAAGCTGCATGACTCAGAGTAAGGCATTTTAAAAATGTTGGCATACTGATGTAACTTACAGATTGTGAGGCTGTGTCTTTGCTGACAGTGTGCATTTGTGCATCTGCTGTGCACGAGTTTTCTCATTTTGAGAATTCTCCAACTTAAAAGAAATTAAAAATAAAATTGTGTTACATTACCTTTAAAAAGCACATAAGCTGCAGCGTTTTATAATGGTTCAAGGTGTTTCATTGAATTTAATAGGTAGAATTTAATATTTGCTGCTGGCAGTATTTTTTTATTAGTGCATGCAATCTAAAAACAGTTTATGTAATAGTTAATTATGAATATTAAATAGTTATGAGTTTTATAATATACAATTTGTATATATTATATATTTCATATATATTATATTCTAATTATTACTACTACTATTATTATTATTATACATTTTTATATATTTAATTGTTTAATTTATAATATAAGGAATTATTATATTTCCTGTTCAGTTGCACACCAGAGTATGATACAAAACAAGATTTTTGTGTTGTGTTTGCAGGTGTACCCAAAGAGACTGATGCAAATAATGAAGACTATTCATCAAAGACCACAAACTCTCTTTACAGCTCGATAAATCAAGCACTGCCTCGGAAGAGAATACCAAAGGTAGCATTTTTGCCCTATTTACTTAACTAATATAAACTGAGCCAACAGCTAAACCTAATAATGTAAAACACTACCACTTCTGTATCCCAAGGTTGATAAAAAGTTGGAAGACAATGACAACAAAAAGAGGAAGAAGGCCAGCAGTCATCTGGAGGAGGTATGTTAACTTATATGCCCTATATGTCTTCTTTCTAAACATCCACAGTTTATTACTTTGCTTCCTCTAATTGGTCTGTTTCTTCCCCCAGTTAATGCCCAATCAGAGTGCGCCCCCTGTAGGTGAGAGAGAGGAACAGAAGGAAAATAAGGTGCGCTTCATGGCAACTCAACTGCTGGCCAGGTTTGAGGAGAACGCACCAAGCTGTGGTGTGCGCAGACAGGTACGGCTCCACTTCTCTTTTCTTCTTTTTTTTTTTTTAAAGCAGCCAGTGTCCATCAGGAGATATTACTACATCAATGATCCTCACGATCCCCTAAGCCTTAGCTGCTGAAAAGATAACAGGATGTATATTGAGCCTCTTTGTGGACTCTTCTTTTGTCTTGTAGTTGGTCGTTTTAGTATTTCAGAAACGTAGTCTGTAAACTGCTCATGTGGTACTGATACTCTGGATTCAGTAGAACGAGCAGCAGGGATCTCTGATCTAATCCAGATCCTGAACGTGCCTGTAATCCCGTATGAATACCTGTCTTTGTACAGCGAAAGTAAATCCTCTGCTTCATCAGATGCAGAATATTTCAATTTGGATGCATGACAGTGCATTTCAAAACATGACTTTAGTTTGTCAAAGAAGAAAGTGTAAGATTAATGCTGTGAATTTAGTTTTTTTTTTTTTTTTTGGTGGGTTGTTGGCAGAAAAAGCTTGACTTCGTTAACAATAGGTGCGTGTTAGAACGAGCCGTTTTAGGTAGGCGTGGTTAACTCTTAACTTTTATAAAGAATATCTCTTTGGTTTTGAGACTTTACAGATCTTCTTTATGCACCAAGAGCTTGTAACACTCCAAAGAGAAAGGAAAAATTGAAATCGCATCATATGACCCCTTTAAGTATAATTCATTAAGTACACTTTTCTTTTACAGCATTTAATAATCTAGATTAATGTTATTTCTCAATATACATTTTTTAATTATCTAATTATCTAATTCACGTATAAATTACCATATATTAATTTATTATGAGCTTACATAAATGACAATTGTATATTTATAGATTACATAAACCTTCATAATAATAAAATAATAAATTATACAATAGTATAATTATAAAGTATATTAAAATGTAGTGTATTAAATAATGTTATTGAGTTAAACGTTATTGTAAAGTGTTATCAGTGACTAATTGGTAACACTTAAAATGACACATGTTTTGCTAGTCAATTTTAGAAAATTAAGATTAGCCTAAAACTAACCACATGAACCAGTCAACAAAAACAAATAACATTTCTATTGTTCCTGGCACAAATTTTATGAAGGTTTGGAACAGATTTTCAGGAAGTATGTATAGTATTATTTACAGAAAAAGTTGAAATCAGAAAAATGAATGTTTTGTCTTTAGTTGTAATCCCTTAATGCAGTGTAATTGTGATTTTTCACAGTCGTCCTGCTGTTTTTTTTTCTGCAAACTTTCCTTTTTGAGATTAGCAGTGGTCGTTAAATGGTCTGGCTGCTCAATTATAGGCTTAAAGGATGTAGGTCACTCATGGAGTGTTAATACTCCATAACTGAATATGAATAGCTAATGAACTTTCTTTGCAGTGCTGTCGAGATGATTATAAGCCAGTCTGTGGTTTTAAGCATTTAATGCTGTTTCATTCAGTTGTTCTGCTCTTACATTTACTTTCCTTTTTCTGTGGCTTTTCTAGCTTTCCTCTGATTTTCTCTTCCTTTCCGTCCTGTTTCTTTCTGCATTTTCTATCTCTTTCTATTTCCCCGGGTGCAATGTTACCGAAACTAGTCTGAATCTGAGACTGAATCTGAGACTGACTCTGTTGCTGACAAACCTGTGTCTCTGGACATGACAGAAAACCCACGGTTTGCCAAACCTAAGAGCCAGCTCGCACCCCCTCCACCCAAACCAAAATGGCAGGTATGCTCCGTAGCATGTGAAAGATCCGTCATTCCACATCACCCACAATCTCATGCCGTGTATTGATTGCATTATGTGTGTCCACTGCTAACGTGACACACATCCACGACGCAACGTGATTTACACGAGTAGACAATGTCACTAGATCGACATTTCCTAGAATAACATTCCTATCAGTCAATCCTTCTGTATGGGTTTTCCACATTCAGTCGTTCATTGATGTGGCAGTGGATGCTGATCCAGGAACACGACCTACTTATGTAAATCGTGTTAAATGTCATTCGTGTGGTATGTTCTTTTTAGAACAGTCATTTAAAGTTGGAATTTAAACTCTTTTTAAAGACTAAGACTATTTTATAGACTATTAAGATTATTTTTTTTTTGAGTTAAATTAGTCTTCTTTTTTTAATGATTTCAAAATAAAACACTTCAAACTAAAATCGATGCTACAAGTGAATTTAGGTATCACAACATTAAAATGTACCGACTGAAAAATGGATATTCATGTTGAGATTTGCAAAAAAAATAAAAAAATTTAACAGTGCTATTAAATTAGTTTTAATTCAAACTGTTCTTGACTTAAAAAAAATTAATAAAATTAGGGATGCAGCAATATATGCACCTGTGCCAAATATTATTTTCACGTTATGACTGATATTCAAATTTTATAAATAAAATATATATTTTAAATAATTTGATTATTTCTTAATAAATTAAAAATGTAAAATGATAATTTCTTAAATTAAAACTTTCTTAATAAATTCAAAATAAAACACTCAAAAGTAAATTGATGCTACAAGTGAATGTAGACATCACAATTATTATGAAGAGTATGAAAATGGATATTTATTTTAAGATATTGTAAAAGATTCTATTTAACGGTGTTATTAAATTAGTGTTTTTCTAAGATTCACTATAGGTTAGTAAGCATTATATGATCTAAATGTAAAAATAAAGAAAATGAGCATGAACAATTAAAATATGCAGTATCTACCAATACAATACATTTTTTTTAAAATCTGTAATATATGCTAATAACCGATATGGCACCAACATAAATCATGCATCCCTAATAATTTTTTTTAATGAATCTGGCTTCAGATTTGACATTGTCACCCGTGTCCTTTCAGCCTTCTCCTTATCTTAGACTGCTGGAATCTCACACGAGGAATGAGACCCATCATTCTGACCACCGTTTACAAATCCAGCCCAGTCACGGTCAAAAAGAAATCCAGTCCAACCACAAAAACACTGCCATTCACCATAGTCTCCAGCTTACTGAAATTCCCTCAAGTTATCAAAGCAGTGAGTCTCGTCCCAGATCTCCTCACATTCCCTTCAAAGTGCTTCAGTCGGATTCTCATCTGCCCTCATTGATGGCAGACCCCTCAGATTCACTCCCATCATTCACGCCAGCCCTGAGCGCAATGTTGCAGTGCCAACAGAAGCTGGAAGAGGAAGTTAGTCAGGTGAATGGTGTGATGCATCAATCCAAACCTATTACATTTCTAAAATAGGGGCCTGAATATCAAAAAACACTTAAACATCTTAGCAACAGCATAGTAACCAAGAATAACATTCCCAGCATGAGTTTTGCACGCACTCTAAATAATCGCTACTAATGTTTTCTGAACAATACATAAAATTAATTTGAAAGAGGTCATGAACTGCCTTTTTTATTAATTTGTACTGTTCTCTATGGTACACTTATGTTATCAAGATTTTTACATCAAAAAACATCATAATTTAGAAGTAATATGCTATTTTCTGTCCTATTTTGAGCCCCCTCATCAGAAAGCTCTGTAGGCGTGGCGGATTGTAAACTCTGAAGTAAACGCCCACTGCTATGATTAGCTAACAGCTGTGTATGTTTGACAGCCTACATCCTTTACAAATGGACACTGCTGTGATTTAGGTTAAAAACGCATAAATACTCGGTACATATCAAACGATCTGTAATAACAGAAGCAATAGTGATCATGTAATAAAAACAGTTATTCACACTTGTGTGGTGCGACATTACTGTCGGATCCAATATAGTCAGCACAGCATCGTCTTTTAGTTTGTCTTTCTGAAAATCCTGCGTCGAATTGTGCCTTGTTTGTAAACGAATCTGCGGTGAAATGAAGTGAACAAAGGACCAAGTTCTTACTGACGCGGTCTGTAACTTCATCAAAAATAAACTTCATCCACTCTTTCTTAATGTTGGGATCAGAAGGAAGGCAATGCAAAGGCAATGCAATGTGTTTTTCCACAACTTGGCTCTGAACAGCGTGTTGTTGTTTTTGGGGCCCTTTTTATCGTTTGATTTCTTTGTAGACCTGCGATTGTCTCTCTCGTTATTTACCCACTACATGCGCAAATCAGTTAGCAAAGCTAAACAGGCAGTGATGTCGAAGCAGGCGTTGATCATCTTCTGCGGAGGCGGGGTTTAGCCACACTATTACATCATAAAGTGGCACATTCCACAAGCTGTCATTTTGGCAGATTGGCTTCAATATAAGCTGTTTTTAGGCTAACGAAAAAGATTTGAGTTCTGAAACTTACAGGATGTTTTTATAGTACAATGACCTCTGTGTCAAAAGATCAAGGGAATTTAGATTTCTCAGTTCATGAAAAATGTAAAGATTATTACGCCAAATATTTTTTTTGCATAATTTTTAGGTTAATTAAAATTCAAATAATTTATATTAATATTAATGCTTTCATTTTTTTTAACTACTCTTATTAAGCATAAGGACAGACTCTAGATCTTTTTCCTGATTTATTTTGAGCTTGCATGCCATGCATGAATATTTTACATTTATTATTGTAAACTTTGAATAATCTGTTTTCTTAAGGCCTAGATATACTTCAAGCGAAATCAAAGAACGAACTGATGTGGCATAATTTCGAACAAAATCCGGCCAAAACGAAGTTCGTTTTGAGAGTTCAAAACGTCTTGCCAAAGCAAACATTCCGGAAAAGTTTGTTCTGGCTGCAAAACACCTTCGTACTACCATTGGTCCGTGACAATTACGTCATAGTAGGTGTGCGCTGAGGCTCCGCCTTCTTTCACGTGGAACTCTTCTCTGGGTACATTTCGTCTGTCGAGTCCTTGGGGGTGAGATGTCCGCACAGTGGAGAGCCGCTTTATAGTAGCAAATTAAGTTGTGCTTCTGATGAGATGAGACACTGACACCGTTTCTCATGTTTAATACTGCTGCTTAGTTTTAAGCAATATATTGAATAAAGTGCCATATAAATACACGTGACGTGACTTCACGGGAGTGCTAATTTGCAGAGCTCGTGCAAAAATACCAATGTTGCTATGATCAGATGCTTTTAATAAATTTTTGTTGTGTTTATTTTGTTACTGAGAGGAAAGCGCGCAGCACGTATTTACATATTCATATAACCGTCGCTTTCATCAGAGTGGGCGGCGTCGGGATGTTCGATAACAGTATACCGCTGCTCACGTATTTCAAACTTCGTTTTACCCCTAAACGAAGAATGAAAAAGAACTTCGTTTTGAGTATATTGGGGCCTTTACTGCTACGGACAGTCATGGTTTTACTTCCTTTATCTCTTGTGATGCTTTCTGTCTCTTTTGCCTTTGAATACTTTGCAGAGAAAAGTGCAGGCTGAAATTACTAGACAGTTCGACAAAAAGAGCATTAAAGTGCGAGCTCAGCAACTGAGCCGCCTGTTCACTGGCAAACCACTTCTACCTCAGGTGAAAAGCAAAGACTTGTTTTTGGATTGCATCCATAATACTAGAGCATGATGGTACAGCCCTGCTTGCTGTGTGCTCACAAAACTTCAACGGCTGGTTTAGTGTGTTTTAACAAGTACTTTGTGTTGTGTTTTGGTTTTTGGTCAGAAAATAGCCTCAATATCTATGACATTTTATTTTGGACACTTTCTACTCAGTTTGTTTGTCCTTACTTGACCTCACAAGGGATTTTCCCTTGAAAGGACTTCAGAGGAACAAGGACTTAAATATGCCAACATTGGTGATCTCTCTCTTTCTCCATGCTTTATTTACAGTGACCTTTTCTTTTTCATCCTGACTTATATAATTATTAAATGCAAAAACTGAGGTAGAAGAAATGCAGAACAGTTTGTTTGGTCAGCACGCTTTCATTTTAGCAGAACTAATCAGGAACGCATAAAATAGTCACGTTGCGGTTGGCCACTTTGCTGAATGTAGTCCTCTGTTCTCTCTTTCTGTCTGTATGTCTTTCCCTTTTTCATTCTCTCCTATAGAGAGACAGATCCTCATGGTTTTTGACCAATATGAATATTGTAAGATATTCATAACTGATTAAAAAAAAATTATTCCATTAGAATATTATAAAATATTATTAAAACACTAATATTATTATAATTGTATTATTATATTTCGTATTATATTAAGTACTGATTTAATTAATTTTTATAACAATCTTTTATTTAAAATTGTATTATTTCAATATTAGCTACACTCACAATAATAACAATAATAACTAATATTATATTTGTAGTAGTAGTATTTTATTTCTTTATAACGAAATATTTAATATTTTATTTATTAATGACATTGTTATTAATTATAAAAAGAGATATTTAATATAATACATATTAATATTTTAATATCAACTACACTCAATAATATTATTGCTCAATATAGTTTATTATTGTTAGCAGTAGTATTTTATTTATTTATTATAACAATAAATATTTAAAATAATGCAGTATTTCAGTATTAGCTATAATAATTATTATTATTTATTTATTAGTAGTAGTAGTGGTAATTTGTTTTTTTTTAAATCATTATTTTACATCTGTCCTTCTCTTGTCATCTTGCAGTGTTCAGTTTCTGAATAATCTTTGGACTGTGATTTCTTTTTTTAAATGTTTCTTTTCTTCTACATCTTCTTTGCTCTCCTGACACAGGCAGATGAAAGCTCTTCTGCTGTTTCTTCTTCTAAAGCTTTCTCAGTTCAGGCTATCCCAGAATGCTCTACTCTCTCCTGTCATCTGTCTCCTGTTCCTTCAGTCCAATACAAGCAGGTAAAACATTGTGATTATACTAATAATAGTAATTAGAGGAGCTGTCCTGTTTCAGACTACATAAACACTCTATCTGCACAGACTGTGGTTTGAGTCACATTACAGAATTTAAAAAAAATTGTATATCAGAATCTGTAAGTAATGTTGAAAGGCATTTTCCATTGGTTGTAGCGCAGTGAAGATTCAGAAACACAGCTGAACCACGTTCAGCACACAGATCACTCTGAAATCAGACGTGTAGAGTGCATTGACCCCTCCAAACAGGTATTCAAGCAACTATGTTGTGGCTGTGCGTCCTTATACTGCCTGAATAAAAACAACAAACTGACCTTAACCTTTGCATGTCATAAACACTTTTGGATGTTTTGCCATTAATAAAGCAGGTATGATTTCTTTCATATTTTGTACAATTCAAAAAATTAATTGATTTCTAACTAGGGCCAGTGTAAAAACGGTCACACATTTTTTGCACGATTTACGTTATAAAATGAGCATGTCGTTCCTTTGAAGGAGCATCACATTTGCTACACATTGAATGCATGAAAGAACACAATTGTCATTTTTATGTAGTAGTTTGTTAAGAGATCACAACACTTTTTAAGATATGTTGCTTTTTCTTAAGTCCCTGAAACATGAAGAAATTAGATGGGTGGTAAAACGTATTATATTTCTATATAGTATTCCTTGTATATATTGTGTAGTTAGCGGAAATCTATTAAATAGGGCTATAGAAATAGTTTACGAATACAATTAAAGAATACAATTAAGTACTGTAAAATTTATTTAAAGTTTAATTTAAATTTGATTAAAGAGGGTCCACTAAATCTTTCATATCTGTATCATTCTCCACTATGGTTTGAATATCTATCACATTTCTTCTTATTTTTCTATTCTCCCTTTTCCCCTTCATTTCTTCACTGCTGATTGTCAGAGAACTGTGGGAAAGGTTTCCTCTGCTATTGGCGTTAAAGCAGCTACACTGGCCATCTTATATGAGACCGATCATAGACCTAACAACCCTTTTACCCTCTCACTGGTAAGCACCTTGTGTCCTGGGACAAGATGATGTTTAAAAGAGATGGTTATTTCTTCAGGCTACAGAATCCTCTGAAGTTTTTAGAGGAGCCCTCGTGTTCTTGTTTATGTGAATCAGAAGTCATTTCATTTTTCCCAACAAAGATTTAGTCTGTATTGCAAAGTTACAGCCTCAGGATGTAGGCCAGTGTCATGAGGTTTTCTTTTATATATCAGTTGTCTTCTGTTGTAAACTGGTGTGTTTCAATCTTGTGATCTGTAGAAAGTGGAAAGAAGTGCAAAAACGGCATGTTCTTTGTTGACGGCCACAACTTTGTGACATTTTCTGTAGTTAAGAAAGTCTTTGTCCACAGACAGAGGCCAGAAGATGTGCAGAATCTGGGGTGGCAGACCTGCCAAACTGTACGCATTTTGCGTAGCGGGTACGCATTTTGACCTTAAAGTACGCTGGTACGATTTGTCACTCTAAACTACGCAAAAACCCGGTGACCTGTCCACGCGCAGTAAACAAGCAACAGAAAAAGATGAGGAGTTCAATCAATCAGAGCGTTTTCCGTGTTTTTTTTTTATTTCTCTCCAAACTGGCTCTGTTTGTGTGTCCGTGAGTCGTGCGCTGAGATGAGGAAACACGTGTATGGTATTTCCTGGAGTCGTGAGCTCTATTTCTTCGGTGATGCATATGTGGACTTTCTGCGCAGGGGCGCCCTCTAGTATCCAGTATGAATGAAACAGACATTACATGTGTTCATAGCACTAAATAATGGCCAATCTATAAAAATAATACTTCTCTCAAAATAAATTTAAGGTAGACGTGATAATCCATGTTTTTCTACAGTGTACAACAATGTACTGGAGTTTTATTTTTTTAAATAGCATTTAAAATCGCTAAAAAGAACTCTGTTGTGCCAAACCATCAGAACCAAACTGAAAACTGTGTTTAAAAAACTGAGGTATTTATTGAACCTTGGGCTAACTGTATTGTTGCATTCCTACTGTTTACTCTAAAATACTGTATAACAGGAATATCACAAACTGAGTGCAGACTCTTGAGTACTAACCTATGAAAAATATTTAACATGAAGTCTAGCATTTTGCACATTGTGCAATTACGATTTTGACATTAGCCATCAAGGAGCTTCAAGTAATGTAGGAATAGGCTATATGACCCCTGGTATCACCCCATATCACCAAACCTGCTCTCTGACCCTCCCATAGACAGCAATATAATTAACACGATCAAGGTCCAGAAACGTAACAAGG
>NW_015646352.1:1056507-1078295 GCF_001515625.1 Sinocyclocheilus rhinocerous | reverse complement strand
GTGATGCATATGTGGACTTTCTGCGCAGGGGCGCCCTCTAGTATCCAGTATGAATGAAACAGACATTACATGTGTTCATAGCACTAAATAATGGCCAATCTATAAAAATAATACTTCTCTCAAAATAAATTTAAGGTAGACATGTGATAATCCATGTTTTTCTACAGTGTACAACAATGTACTGGAGTTTGTTTTTTTTAAATAGCATTTAAAATCGCTAAAAAGAACTTGTTGTGCCAAACCATCAGAACCAAACTGAAAACTGTTTAAAAAAAACTGAGGTATTTATTGAACCTTGGGCTAACTGTATTGTTGCATTCCTACTGTTTACTCTAAAATACTGTATAACAGGAATATCACAAACTGAGTGCAGACTCCGAGTACTAACCTATGAAAAATATGCAATTACTAGCATGCAGTTACGTTTTTGACATTATTTTCTTGGCCTTATTTTTCAGGACAATGCTTCATGCTTTGGCTTAAGCATTGATTCATTGGTTTATTGATTTATTGACTGTTTAACTTAATAATGTGCCCTGTTCATCTTGTGTGATTGCACAGTGTGACACTGACCTGCTAACTTAAACTTGTGATATTTTACTGTGGTTCCTAGCAGGTTTTGCCCTAATTTTCTCACTAAAACAGCTGATCAATGCGCTAATAATATGGCAAAATACTTCAGCATGCCATGTAACCCTCAAAATATGTTTTAGTTTAATTGGTTTTAATTTTATTTCAATTTTTTTTTTTTTTCATTTTTTAAATTTATTTATTAATTAATTTACATTTTTAATTTATTTTCATGTATTTATTTGAATTAATTAATTAATTTATGAATAACCTGTGTGTCTGATCTCATTGCAGTGAATTAGAACAATGTTATAACGTAAAAATTTTGTTTGATCCCTTTTCCCACAAAAACCGATGATGTTGTGTTTCAGACCAGCATGCGGAAGGAGTTTCTTCAGGGTCTGGGCGGCAGCGACACCTGTCACTTCTGTATGAAGCGCGTGTACATAATGGAGCGGCTCAGTGCGGAGGGATACTTCTTCCACAGAGAGTGTTTCCGCTGTAACATCTGTGGTTGCACGTTGCGTCTGGGTGGACATGCCTTCGACTCCAACCAAGGTTTGTTAGTGACATGGTGTTTATAATGCCATTTTTAGTCATTAGACTGCTACATGTAGTATGTAGTATTAAATGGAAAAAATTATTTACTTGCATTATTTTCTTGCAGGCACTTTTTACTGCAAGCTGCACTTTTCTCAGCGAAAAATCAGCAGTAGGCATCTAAGAGGAGAGGTAATATTAATACATTTTATTAAACCGATGTAGTCAACCAATAAATCAGACAGTTATACAGTTAAGAATTGGTTATACAAAAACATTTGACTTCAGACTGCTGCGATAGACCAATAATAATTGATTTAATAAAATTACATTTGTAAATTATTTTCATTTACATCTGATTTATTATCAGAATAATCAGTCATTTAATAACAATGCATACAAATGCATACAAAACTGTTGACATTAAGTGAGCACATTATTAATATTATTGTTATTAATAATAATAATTATTATTATTATAAACTTATAAAAGCTATTTTTATTATTTATAATAGTATATAATTGTGTTTTTGATTATTATAGTTATTAATAATCAGTATAATCTAGATTTTGTTGATAACTTTTCAGAATAATTTGTATTATTCAGTCATGTATTATTATTATTATTATTATTATTAATAATACCTATAACTAATAATAGTAATAACATTAATAATGGTAATAATCATTATTATTATAACTTAATTATAAAAGCTATTTTTATTATTTATAATAGTATATAATTATTAGTTATTATTAGTAATATAATTATTAGTTATAGCTGGTGTGTTTTTTAATTATTATTATTAATAATCAAGATAATCAAATAATAATAGTAATAACATTAATAATAATAGTAATATTAATTAATAATAATAGTAATAATTTAGATAATCTAGATCTATTAATTATTAATTATTATTATTATTAATCATGTTTTCTTTTTATTATTTTTTGTTTATAATAATTAGCTATTAGTAATATAATTATTTGCTGTTATTATTATTATTATTATTATTATTATATCACTAATATATACAGCATGTCTACTTGCAATATCCTATGCACATTTGATATATACATTTAGAAGTAACTTTTAGTGTACTGTAATTGTTACAGTCTTCTGTTTTATTTATATCATCATCATTATGTTGCACAGATCAATGGAGTTGGCAGACCCTCGTCCAGCGCTAGTTCTGATTACACTGCCACAGACGGCCTCCGCGGCCCGTCCTCAGGTACCCTGACTTCCCTTATTAGGAAAAGTCTTCACTGGCCACTGCACATGGGCCGCGCACTGTTCGATACGCCCCGCCAGCTTGCCCGCTGGATGTATAAGGCGGCCCGGGCCGTAGCACTACACATCAGAGAGTGCCAGGAGGACTATGTATTCCTTTATGAGCTACTAAGTCTGGGTGTGCCCTTCATATACGTGCTGCATGAGATGACGGGCCAGATGAGCCGAGAGGCCATCGGTCCCTCCCCAGAGAGCATGATGGAGTCAGTCGAGCCGTACCGGGGGCTCCAACTGTCTTAAAAGGTCCTCGGTACTGCTAGACTGACGAGGGAAGGGGATTCCTAAACTCTGTATACCAGGCCAGTCCCTTACACTGAAATGCTTAGTTTATTGCTTATAATATAGGTTATTTCTTGGTACTTTTAACAGTGTTATGTGATTTGTATGAGAAGCTGAATTTTAGACTTCTTAAAGGGACAGTTCAGCCAAAATAACAAATTTAAATTTCTCATCATTTACTCGCCTCATTTCATTCCAAACCTGTATCACTGACTTCTGCGAAACAAAAGATATTTTGACAAATTAAAAGTGTGTTTTTGTACATACAGTGAAAGTCAATGGGGTCCAATGTTATTTTTTGGACCCCGTTGACCTTCACAGTACTGACAAAAACATCATCAGCATTCATCAAAATATGTCATTTTGTATTCTGCAAATAAAAGTAAGTCATACAGGTTTGGAATGACATGAGAGTGAGTAAATGATGAAAGAATTATTATTTTGGGTGAACTGTCCCTTTAAGACTCAGCTATGGCCCTACAGGGTTTAAGAAACGTTCAGTGTTCGTAAATATTCTTTTGATTGAAAATGTAAGACCCAAAGCTGATAAGAGCACTTTACTGAGAAGGGTTGTGCTGCTTTATCCTAACTGCCTGAAACTGCCAGTTAACGTGAATGCAACATTTTGCATTCTGCAGGTTTGCATCTGCCCATGTTATGTGCAATGGAATTGCCAAACAGTATTAAAATGCATTTTGACGACTTTGTTAATTAGGAGAACTTCATCTTTTTTTCTTTTTTTTTGATGTTGTTGAAATGTTCGCTAATTTTGTAATTTACGGCCTTTTGGGGAATCTAGATGTAGCTTATAACCAAAATTGTGGGGGGTTTTTTTTCTTTGTGATGTAATGGAAATAGTCTTTATTGGTGAAATGCGTCATATTCTGCATTGATTTCTAATGTAAAAGTGGCGGAAATGTCCTTCGGGATCACCGTGAATAGGGTACCTCCAATTGTTTAATCAATCAGTGTTCAAACATTCCACTAAATGTGTGGTGTAAACTTAAAAAATTTCTTTTTTTTTGTTTTTCTTACACTGATTTATCAGTGTTTAAGTGTACTGAACATGCATAATTATAGTTTTGGAAAATTCACCCTTGATTTTAGTGCTATTTCTCTCTCAATTTCCTTCTTTCTCATATTTCATTCTTCCCATCCTTCTCTACATCATACATAGTCTGTTTCAAGTTTCCAATGCTCCAATCCTTGATTGGCTGAACCGTGAGAGCAAGAACGCAATTGGCCTGCATGGGTCAGGTGATCTGGTTGTTTCGCTTCCCACTGCATATCCCTTGATTATATTATATTAACCCCATTATTGTGATTGCATGCAGCATGGGTCTAATGTATGAACATTTTTTATGAGACATCACAAACATCATCATAGTCCTTCACCGAAAGACGGCATTGCGTTTGTTTGTACCCAGAGCTAACATACTAACAGAAGTGCACTTGTACGCTTGACTATCCCAGCATGCTTTTTGAATGCACCCGTTTTTCTAGTACATGTTGTCCCGTAAAGTAATCTCCCTTCTTGTTTCTCTCCGTGTTTGTCCTCTCTGTTGCAGAGGCTGCTTTACTATCCCAATCCCATGTAAGAGCACTCTCTTGTTCCTTTTCCTAAAAACAAACTGAAGTCGTCATAAGAAGACTTAGTTTTGCACAATTTTTAAAGTCCTTTGAGGATTGTTTTTCGTAAATTTTAGCTTACTATTTCTTTGTATATTTCACAATGAAAGACTGTTTCTCTATAATATATTTAAAGCCTGTACGCATAAAATAAATTCATTTTTAACTCTAAAAGTTTGTTTCTGCCTTTTTGTCTGCCGATTCAGTGAGCTTCCTGTGTAACCCCCAGCAAAGAAGCATTTGTATTCATCAGTGCAATGAAACATTCTATACAAATATTTACTACCAAGCTGATAATATGAAATGCAACACAACTATCAATTTTCATTATAGGCCTAAAAAAATAATTCTGTGCCAGATATATCACACCCACGATATACAAATGTAACCCTCCCCCTTTTTTGTGTTTTCACTTTTCACACTATGTATCTTCACATCCCACGTTTTAAAAGCATTGGAACTGCAACAAACCATTTTTAATATTTTTAGTACATACATCAGACCCATTTTAAATTGTCTGAATTCTTGTATAGTCCAACTTAACTTGGTTCTTTTGGGTCTTTTCTATCCTGTCCTTTTATTTGCTTTTTGTAGGTGACTGTACTGCCTCAACAAAAGGTCTGCATGAATTTTTAACCACCATGTTCTGTTGAAGATAGATAGATAGATAGATAGATCTATAAACTATATTAGAATTTTACGTACTAACAGGGCTCGCAAAATTTCTAAATCCCTGGTAGCCCTTCGGGCAGGCACTCTTCAGATTTTGGTAGCCCTTGATAAATTTAACTAGCCCACAAAGAAAGAAAATTTTTAAATACAAAATTGGATGGGAGTCTAAATGTTAATCAAAAACATTTTCAAAACTCAAATATCAAGGAAGGAATTTTATTTCACAATTTACAGGGTATCTGCAGAATTTATAAAACCAATTTAAGGCTTTTTATGACCTGCACAAATAAAAATACCGTATGAGCAGGGAAGGGCAATGTCTATGGTCACATATTAAACCATAAAAAATACAGGTTTTCACGAAACAAAAAGTCTTACAAAATGATAAACATCACATTTCAGCCTTTACACCATTTTTAAGAACAGGGATGAGTCAACCGTATTAAAATTCTAATATTTAAAGCATAAATATATATCTTACTGTCTTAATTGTTTAGACTTTTAGAAGGCACATTAACTTCTTTCACATTTACAACTGCGTGTTTGCTGCGTAAAAATAAGAGTCGATTTTCGCGTTGATCTGAACAAAAACAGCAGCCGGGCTTATTGAGAATGCAAATTCATTCTCTGCCAGCAGGAGGCGCTTTCGGCAGAAATACAGCGGTTTCCCCGGTAACGGCTGTAAACGAAGCGCTACTTTATCAGGTATTACAGGTAAGATGAAAGGAAAATGCCATCAAAACTTTTCTGAAGACAGTCTGTTGCCTTCAGAGATACATTCATATAAAAACACCCGCGCCGCGTTTTAATCCCTGTATTTAAGATGACAGTCGGGCAGGGCGCTGATACATTTCGGTAGCCCAACTGGAAGACACAATAGCACGGGACGTTGGGCTAACAGCGATTTTGTGAGCCCTGCTGTAAACAAATATATTTATCAAGGCCTTGTGGTCTCAAACAACGCAAACAGAACATGAGGGTTAAATTGATTTTATTTATATCCATGGTTCATTTAATTCAATTGGCTAATTTGTATAGGCAAAATATAAAGATGAAACATTTGCAGATAATTTTGTGTTTTGTGTAGGATTTACAGGGTCAAAAATGAATGAAAAAGCTCTCATAAACACATTTGAAGATCTCTTGCTATGTCTTCAACTCATTTGACACATAAAAAGTATTGCAGTATTGAGTGCTGTATTCAGTTTATACGTGAATGACTGTCATAGAGCGTGCTAGAGGGAAAGCGCTAAATAGTGAGGGATGTGAGGGAGACTATTGAAAAGCACTCATCAAAACAGACATTCATATGGGGAGTGTCTCAAGGTAATAATGTCTGCTTAACATGAATAAAAAGCTGAGAAATTAGTTCATATTTAGCCATGTGTTCAGATATACTGTCATCTTATGAAAGTCAGTGACCTTCAGCTTTTACAAACCATTATTTTAAAGTGATGAACTAAAGACTGCCATGTAACATTTTACAAGTTATAAATTAGTTACGCTTCCTCTTCAGGGATATGTGTAATAATAATAATAAAGTAAATGAATAAACACAATTTATTATTATTTATTATTATTATTAGTAGTAGTAGTAATAGTAGTTGTTGTGCTGGTGTTATACAGACATTAATGTACGTAATCATTTCTGAGCATGGGAGCAGGGTCTGGTTTATAAATTCAGTTTGTCATATGTGTGTGCGTGGACCCTGCAGGAGCCGAATCAGACTCCAGAACTCAGAATGACCCGAAGGGTTTGTCGAACCCCAGCGCTCCTGCTGAGAGTGCAGAGGCGCAGGCCCTCTCAGACTCAACCGAGGTCATAAACATGAGGTTCGTCCACAATATTCACTTTACATGTTAATGTCTAACAATGAAACTTTTCATTTACCCTGACAAGGAAGGAACTTGTGTCGACATTTTAGACTCAAAAAGTATTATTGAGCCATTTCAGACTGAGAGATACTGTGTTCATTATTTATATGTTGTCTAGAGTGAACTTTTTTTTTTTCATTATTAATAAATTAATAATAATTGTATTATTTTTTTATTATTATTGTTACTGTTTTAATATAAATATTTTTTTATAAATATTATTATTAAACCACTAATAATATATGTGAAAGCTTTTATCTTAAGTCTTTTATCTGCATATTTTGGTGTAGTGAAGTCAAAGATTCATCTAAAAAGCCCGATCCTGCAGATTCTGCACCTGCGTGTCCCGATTCTCCACTGCAGAAAGGTCAGTCAAAACTTATATTTTCCTCACAGTCACAGGATCCATTATTATTGTCTCTTACGGTTACCCTCAAAATGTATTTGGACACTTAAAAGATTTCAAGTCACATATGGAAGGGCCTGTCCATTTCATGCATACATTAAGGATGGTTGATGTGTCCAAAAATGACACTTTTTTTTCACTATTAAATAGTTGAACAGACTGATATGTGGAAGCCATGTTCATCTCTGGGTTTCCTGCTTGGATTCTCGTCTGTTTTTTTTAATGAGGTTAAGGAGTGGCAGTCAAAGCCAGACTTTCACATTGACTATATTATTTTTGGCCCATGGACGTGTCTTGCAGCGGGCTGAACATTTTGTTCGGTCACACATGCAGCTTGTTAGACAGCAGCTGTTGGATTTGTTTGCTTAGCTTGTCTTTTTTGGCTTTTGGCTGAAAACAAATTCCAAGGTGAAACAATAAATATACATTGAAACTTTGCATTATGTGAATTGAAACAAATGCACTTAAATGATCAGTCACTTTAAGCGCTCAGTTTGATTTCCTCTTTTCATCAGTGAAATGCTTTACAGCCAAAGGAGAAATTACAAACAAAAACAACCTCTGGAGGAAGAAAATCCGATCCAGTAAGTATCATTCAGTCTCCCATGAATAAAACCAACAATATGAAAATCTTCAAAGACACGGCAGAAGTGTTTTTCCTTCCCATTGAGCTTGTGTTGTCAGCCACAATCTTAAATTCTAAATTGTGTTTCTATGCACAAGTTATTTTTCTGCTCAAGGTTGATAAAGAGCTCAAAATAAATAATGAGTCTCTCCGTGTCTCGACTGAACATACTGTATGATTCAGCCTTGTGATGTCAGTTGCCACACATAACTAATCTGAATTCATTTGTTAATCCTGACTGGATTAATATCAAGCGTCATTCATGATCTATTTATAAAAGCTAATGCAGCTTTTGGTCGCCTGAGCACATGTGCTTCATTATTAGGGCTCAGTTTCTTGGTATTTAGCACTGAAAGCAAAACTCTAAAGCGACTTCTCTGAAGGCTGCACTATAGAAATGGTTGATATGACTTTATATACATTAAAACTCGAGGCAGACTAATATGCGTCTATTTTTTTTTGTTGGATGCTGGTCATATCCACCCACTTCACCAGAGGGCGCTGCTGGTCTGTTTCTCAGCTATTGTATGAGACCATACAAAAGCAGTTAGTACAGGCAAACATTTCAATCTTTACAGTAAATTTTTATTGTTTTGCCTACAGTTAATTCCAACTCCTTAATGTAGTTATTAGCTCAATTTAGCCATTGTTTACCATGTCAGATTCCTTGTAAGTATATAAGTGAATCATAATTCCAAGTGATACTAGCCAGTGAATTTATCAAAGTCCTTTGTGGCATAATTTCCTCACTCAGCTCTGCCCCTCGTCCTGATTAAGAAATTTCACCGTGGAAAACCAGATGATAGTACTGAAGCCCTCACAAAGGAAGATGAAGACTCGGACTTTGAGGAGATCCATGAATCAGTAAATGATTTACATTCACTCTTTTGTCCATCATTCTGTGTAACATCATTGTCTAACCCCAAATTATAATTTACCGTATTTCATCCAGCTGTTCTACAACTGCAACTTAGGAGGTTTCTTGGTCTAAATGATCAAAATAGTGTTTAATTTGTTCATTTTTTACAGTCCGTTCACAGTTCTTCAATTGTTGTATCCATGAGCTGTTAAAGATTGTCCCTGCATCCCAATGTTCATACTATCCAACTTTTTTAAACATCCGCTTGGCCATTAACTTTTAAATGCATCATTATGCAAAAATATGAACAGAGTTCTCTGCATAAAGACCCACGGCCAGCAGATCAACGTGCTGTTACTTTTCTGTGACAAGATGATTGACAGGCCAGTTTACAGTGACAGGGTGCGTGTAACTATGCGACAGAGCGGTCCGTTAAAGACAATTGTATGACGTGATAGTATGTCCCAAAGCTTGCCTACTCTTCTACTACACACTCAAAAGTGTGTACTTTTTCTACTCCAAAAGAGTACATACTTTAAGGGCGTAGTATAAGTAGGCAAACTGGGACGCAGCATGTGTCTTTTCTCACACAGCTCTCCTCAACAAAGGCTGCAACATCAACTACAGGGTCTGACTGCCCCCTAATGGAGGACAAGAAGTCAACACCCATGGAAGAGATCCCAAAAATCCCTCTATATCGCACACATTTTCTTCCCGAATCCCCAAAACCCAGCACTTCCTCTCCAGAGCCAGTCGTCATGGCCGTTCCCTCAGAAGCGAACTCCCTCAGCCCCAAGAACAAGCTCATGCTGTCTTTATCTGAAAAGGAGAAGCTGCTCAACTGGGACTTGGCCGCTCCTGGAAAGCCCTCAACTTCTGAAGGAGAACAAATTGACAGAACCTCAACGAATCCTCCAAATGATCAACCAGAACCAGAAGCTCCACCAAAACCAAGCCGTCCTCAACCTAAACCCACTCCTCCACTCTTTGGCTTCCAACTGTGGGCCAGCAGTCTCCGGAAGTCCTTATCCTCCAGCAAAGGGAACAACCCTGTGGTCCTCAAGAGAAACCGGCCTTTGAAAGCCAGGCCGTTGTCTGAGGGGTCCTTCAACCTCAGCGGCTTGTTTGGCAGCAGCATTCGGAGCAACCAGGATGAGGAACACAGCAACACGTCTACCGATGGCAGTCAATCCAGAGTGAGGACAGGAAGTGAGCTCACCACGTTACTGGAGCAGGTGGCTCTCGGCTCCAAAACCCACAAGGGCACAAAAGATGATATGGCCTCCTTACCACCCAGAAAACTCAATTTCTTCTCCTCTCTGCGCATTAAGAGGAGCGAAGGAGCAGATCAGATCAAAGGAGACAACCAGAAGGACATCTTGACCATTCTTTCCAGGTTCAGAAGCAAAGGTAATTGCAGGTTAAAGTGACCTTTAAGACTCAACTGGTTTTAGAGCGGTTTAAAATCACTACATTAAAATGATAAAGAAAAATAAAAGCACAGAGTGTCTAATAGGTGCAGCAACACATTCATTCATCTGAATACAATTTCACGTCTTTATCATGTAAATGTATGACACGATATAAGTTTGGGGTTGGTAAGTTATTTTAATGTTTATGAAAAGTCTCTTATGCTTAGTCTCTACCGCTAGAAGGCCAAAAGTTACATAGTGTAGCAATAAATAAATCATGAGTTTACTCCAGACGGTGAACATCAGCACTTGTCCTCACATGCTCTTTATTTCTAAGTGATTAAAGTTTTGATGCCACTCGCCGTCTGCATGACATACGGTGTGTGCACAAACCCATGGTGCTGCTTGTGTTAACTTTATCGTTATATGCAGCGCTGTTATCTCTTCTATTATAATCTCCCACTGGCTTTTATTATATTCCTTGCATGCAATATTCAGGTAACTGTGGGACGTGCCGCTTTAATCTTGTGATGTATCAAAACATTTCTAGAGGCCAACGTAGGGAGAAAAGTATGATATCCATACCACATTGTTTGCAGCACATAGTTTTGATAGCATAGTGATACAGATTAATAAACAGTCTAATTTCAAATAATGGATCTGTTCTGATGATCTGGTTCTTGTACACTGATGTTCATAATCAGCGAAACACTGATATTTACAATACACCTCTTTTCATGCCACTGTTACTGTATTTTTTAGGCCAATACAAGTGCTATACCATATCAGTTATTGGTCCGTTTTTTTATATTTACTTTTATTATTTTTTAATCTTTCTCAAGCAATATTGGGTTGGTTTGTTTGTTTATTTAGGGTATTTTGTGTGTGTGTTCACTACTGTGTGTGCGCACTTGGATGGGTTAAATGCAGAGCACAAATTCTGAGTATGGGTCTCCATATTTGGCCACATGTCAATTCACTTTTACTAAATCCCATTTGTTTTTAAATGTGCCATCACCTAAAAAAAAATTTTGTTCTTCAATTATGATTAGCCAATATCAGATTTTTATTTATTTACTGATAATTTCCTATTTTTTTAAATGTGCCTTTTTAAATTAGTAATTAACATTTTGTTGTTATAATAATAATAACAGTTATTATTATTATTAATTTATTATTTTAATTATTAAAATTCTTATCCGCCACTTTTATATATATATATACAGTATATTGCTACTAACTCATAAATTCCTACTTTTTTAATATGCCTTAATATCCCTAAAATAAAAAAATATTTTATTATTAATTATTGCATTATTTATTATTATTATTATTATTGACAGCCCATATTGGGTTTTTATTTGTTTATTTTTATTTCAGTATTTGCTGATAAATCCCTTAATAATAAACAATTTGCTATTTCAACGATACATTATTGTTGTGTTTGTATCCACAGCTTCTTCTCAGCAACAACAACAACAAGAGTCCAACTCATCTAGTGAAGAGGAACAGGATCCAGACTCACAAAAGGTAAACGCTCCTCTACTTCTCTTAAAGAAACACCACTAATGGTATTCCAACAATTTGTGTGAAATCTACATATTTCAAACACACAGTCCCAGTTTGAACCATTACTTTTTTGTTCATTTATTTTCTATAAAGACCTACAGTGACACCTCACAGAAGAAAAAAGAGAAAACAGCCATCCAACAAACCAAGAGAGATCAGCTGAAAATACTTCACAGGGCTCAGGTATGCCACACACACACAGACACACATATGAGTCATAGAATGATACGGTTTTCAAACAAATGTCATTAATAAATAATATTAAGCTAAAGTAATATCCTTTGTTCAGAAAAAAAACAAAACATTTATTTATGAACTACTGTGAAGTATATCTGTTTTAGAAATATGAATCGCATATACAGTGGGTACGGAAAGTATTCAGACCAAAAAGACTCATGGCTGTATTAGATCAAATGGGTGCTTCTACTAAATACTGAGCATTTTTCAGTTTTTCTTTTTTAATAAATTTGCAAAAATGTCAACAATTCTGTGTTTTTCTGTCAATATGGGGTGCTGTGTGTACATTAATGAGGAAAAAAAATTAACTTAAATGATTTTAGCAAATGGCTGCAATATAACAAAGAGTGAAAAATTTAAGGGGGTCTGAATACTTTCCGTACCCACTGTATTCCAGTTACTGTTATCTGATGTATATCAGTTATCTGATGTGATTGGCAGGTAATCCAGAGACAGCTGGAGGAAGTTGAGGAGAAGCAGAGAGCTTTGGAGGAGAAAGGTGTGGCTCTGGAGAAGATCCTCAGAGGAGAAACTGGTACGGCACATTCTAACACTGTCACACGTTATTACATCTGAAATATATTATTTAAAGTGCCTCATTATCAGTCCCATTGTCCTTACATGCTCCCCGTCTCCACCCACTCACTCTGTGATGGTGATATAATTATTTAAAGGGGTGTTATGACACTTACGACTTTTATTTCGGTTGCTGACCGCTATGCGAATGAAGTGCCCAATGTCGTTGCCCTATCAAGTGTGCAAAACTGAGAAATATTTTGCCATCGGGAACGAGATTTCGCAACCTTATTTCCACAAACTTGTTCTGGAATTAATTATTATATTATTATATACGTTATTGGTTTTGTTTTACCCTGTTTATTTCATGTCACACAGCAAGTCACAGGGAGTGACTCTGTTGACTTCCTGTTATTCTTCTTAGATTATTTGATAATGACAAACTAAGACTTATAAACCATAATATATTTCTTTCTTTTCTTTTTTTCTTTTTATTATATTTTAATACTTTTAATACTTTTTTTAATGTATTAGAATAATAAAAAAATAACATTATTGTGTGTGTGTGTGTGTGTGTATATATATATATATATATATATATATATATATAATTATGTATTTAATTACTTATAATTATTGGTATGTATTATATGTGAGTTTATGTAGCATGTATTTTTAATTTTGTATTTTAATATGGCTAATTCTTGTGTATGTATTGTCAATGTATTGTGATGATATATGTACATAATTAAAAATATAAAATAACAATTAAAAGTAAATATAAAAATATAAAACTACAAAATAAAAAATACACATACAGTACATTTAAATGTTGTGTGTGCTTTTAATTTAATATTTAATTTAACATTTGTATTGTATTGTGTATGTATTGTATTTAATTTTGTATTTTAATAATTTATTTACTTTTTATATTATTTATAAATTAATTCATTTATTTTTTATTTTTTATTATTATAGTTAATTTATTTTTTATTTAGTTATTTATTGTATGTTTTATTGTATCGAGTACAATGTATAGGACTAACCGCTGAATCCATATGGCACGTACACAAAGACAACCTGCAAATAAGCTGCTGCCTTACTGTTTGACTTTTTTTTTTTTTAGAGGGGGAAAATTTGAGATTCAAATAACAGTGATTTGCATTCGAACTAAATGGCCATTTAGAGTCAAAATCATGTTGAAATGACTGCAGAGGTAATGGGTTCTGTAAATAGACAAAGTGCCTCAGAAATGAGCTGAAAATGTGATGTTTCATTATTTTGGTGAATGTTGATCTACGTGGGGATTATTGAAGGCAACAAGTCGTTCCGATGAAAAAAGCCAAATCGCAGCAGCCTTTTAACATACTGCATAATGAGTTTATAATCATATTTTGAAAGCTCTAAGCTCTAATTATAAGGACTGTAAATTGAATTTTAACATTATCTAGAAATTCACTTCTGCTTCCGCAGAAATTCCTCTTTTGACGTCCTACAACTTAGACAGGCATTGTTATGTATTAAGAAACCAAATGGAAATACTAGGAAATGAAGAGATGGAACTTTGCTCCTAGATTTATCGTCGAAGGCTGCCATGGTATTAATGCATAAAGCAAGGAAATGCATTGCTTTGTGTCATGTGACATCTTATTCCTGGCCTTGTTTCGTCTAAGTACCTCTCTCATTCACAATGCCACAAGGATGCAGGCGGTATAGAAGACGTCCCTTTTGTGAAGTGGACAGCAAGGATACAGTCTGTCTTCTATCAACAGACATCAATGAGGGCAGCAGAATGCTATTAATAAATGCATGGGGGTGAATCTTTTGTGACGGTGCACTTTGACCTGCTAGAATCCATTGTTCGGCATGTTTACATGTCTTTGTGTGGATAATTGTATTAAGATGAGGGACTGCGGGTGTGCTTTTTTTGTTGAATAGGTGCTTTGTTAACTGACATTTGCGGCCTCTAAATGGATAGAGAGTTGGTGTATGTAGTAGACGATGCTCTGAAACTGTCAATGTGGGAGACTCGAACATTGTGTGGGACTATATGAGTTTATTAGCTAAATAATAGTACTTGGCTTCTGTTTTAAAGTATTCAATTTTGATTTTATTTTTTATTAATCACAAATGACCAGAAAAGTCATTAACTAATAGTGGATGTCTATCACTAGAATCAGAAGCTTGGGACTCGTATCACATACTGTCTGTCAATCATATGTTAAGGAACTAATTCTATCTGACACACCATCACAGGACTGAGTCATATTAGTCGTGTTATAGATTTCAGTGTTCAGTCAATTTTGACTTATGTCGTGTTCACAGGTGATGACTCCACAGATGAGACCACGCTACTGCAAACCTGGTTCAAACTGGTCCTGGAGAAGAACAAACTGTCGCGATATGAGTCTGAACTCATGATCTTGTAAGTACTGTGACCCCTGTGGGTTTTTTAATCAAGGTTTTTATACATTTCTTACACATGCTCTTGTCTCTAGTGCTGAAGAACTGGAGTTGGAGGACACTCAAAGTCGGCTACAGCAAGACCTTAGATGGCGAATGGACACTGACGGTGGGTTATGATGCATATAATGCTGGTCAAATGTTTAGAATAATAGTTGTTGTTTTTTTACTTTTTTTTTTTAGAGAACTGTCTTATGCTCACCTATATATATGAAGAGTTCAGATGCAAAAGACTCCAGGTGCTGTCTAAAACATTATATATAAATTATATAAAACAGTTTTTTGCTGCTTAATATTTTTTATGGAAACTGCTGCAATTTTTTTCAGGATTCTTTGATAGAAAGTTCTACACATGCTCTTGTCTCTAGTGCTCAAGAACTGGAGTTGGAGGACACTCAAAGTCGGCTACAGCAAGACCTTAGACGGCGAATGGACACTGACGGTGGGTTATGATGCATATAATGCTGGTCAAATGTTTAGAATAATAGTTGTTGTTTTTTTACTTTTTTTTTTTAGAGAACTGTCTTATGCTCACCAATGCTGCATTATTTGATCAAACATTTTTAATTTAAATTGAAATATTACAATTTAAAATGTAATAGAAAGTTCAAAAGAACAGCATTTATTTTAAATAGAAATTTTTGAAATGTTATAAATGTCTTTATTGTCACTTTTACTGTTTACAGTTTCACTTATTGTCATTTCTCAGAGTATTTAAATACACACAGAAACAAAATACCGTTCCTCACCAGCATACTGTAGTGCAAAAGAAATACATACAAAGACATTACAACTTACAAGGTTAAGCAGCCAAAACATTTCCACACTTTATATTCCACACAATTTATAACTCTATAAGAAAATTAATTTGTCCTTTATAATAATGTCATAATGTACTTTATAATGTGCTTAAATAGGAAAAACACCTTGACAGATGACTAGCTGTCAGTGTGCTATAACAATGGTGAAGAGGTAGGAATGAACTGATATAAATGTGAATGTACATGAATGTATTTTGATGAATGTGGAGTGGGGAGGGGGCGCAGTCTGTTCACCATCCTGATTGCTTGTGGGAAGAAGCTGTTCAGCATCCTGCTGGATCTGCAGCAGATACTCCTGTACCTCTTCCCGGATGGCAAAAGTGAAAGCATGCCATGTGACGGGTGGAAAGGGTCTCTTATGAGGAGGGAGAGAGGCGCCAGTGATTTTCCTGGCTGTCTTCACTATCCTATCGAGCTGCTGCTGTTCCTGAACCTTACAACTCCTGAACCATGAAGTGAGGTAGTAGGTCAGGATGCTTTCAGTGGTTCACCTATAAAAGGTGGTAAGGAGATGGGTAGGGAGACCTGCCTTTCTAAGTCTCCAAAGGGAATGTAAGGGCTTTTTTGATGACTGCCATGGTGTTCAAAATAAAGAACAAGTCATCAGACAAGTGAACGCCCAGAAAATTGAAGTTATTGACCCTTTCCACGATAGCACCATCAATGGTTAGTGGTAAGAGTAGGTGGTTGCCTCTCCTAAAATCTATCACTATCTCCTTTGTTTTGTCCACGTTGAGGGCAAGATTATGAAGTCTACACCTTGCTGTAAGCTGCTCTACCTCCAACCTGTATGCAGATTCATCATTGTCACTTATGAGACCCACTACTGTTGTATCATCAGCATACTTAATAATATGGTTGGTGCTTACTCTTGCAGTACAGTCATGGGTAAGCAGGCAGAACAACAGGGGGCTCAAGACGCAGCCTTGCGGAGAGCCCGTATTCACTGTGATGGTTCTTGAAACATCACTGCCCACCTTGACTGTCTCCCACCACTGTGTCAAGAAGTTAAGAACCCAGTTTGTGCTTTAGCAGCATCATATGACCCCTTTAAAACACGTCCAGGAATGCCGTCTGGCCCTACAGCCTTAAGTGAGTTAACTCTGAGAAGGGCCTTTTTAATTTCAGGTGGTGACACCTGGGGTGCCTGGTCACTGGGTGATGATAAAAGCATCTGTGCTTGAGTGATGTTATTGGCCTCAAAACATGCATAGAAGTCATTTAGATCATCTGATAAAGAGGAGTCGTTGTGGCATACCTGCAGGGGAGGGGGCTTGTAGTCAGTGATAGTCTTAAATCCCTGCCCCAACCGCTGTGAGTCTCTGTTATTTGCGAAATAGCTGCTTAGTTTTTGTGCATACAGACTTTTCGCCGCCTTAATATTGGATAGGATAATTGGTTGTTAGAATGATAACATTGTAAGTGGTGGCGCATTTACTTGTGAACAGGAATTGATAGCTGCTGAGGAAGGTGATAGTGTCTTAATTTGCAAGTCAGTGGTTGGTCCCTCAGCCTCCGGCAAACACAAGTTTGTTTTAGTTCTTGATAGTGATGAAGCTCACTGTTTACCAGTAAAACACATGCAGCTTTAAGCCTGTGATTGCTGCAGAACACAGAGGTGTCATTGTGTAATACTTGATTATGATGTCATGCTTATCATACAATATATTTGATGTTATTCAAAGTGATTAAACCTTGTTACATGGTGAAAATGTTATGTGGGCAATATTTTACCTCATTATTGACGATAGGCCTCTCTTTGTATTCCCACCATTTCTAGACTGTGAGAAGAGTGCGAGTGAGCTGGCAGAGGAGCAGAGCCTGCTGGTGGAGATCATGAAGGTGGTGGAGAAAAGAGACAAACTGGTGAGTCTGCTGGAGGAGCAACGGCTGAAGGAAAAAGCGGAGGACAGAGATCTGGAGAGCATGATCCTCTCCAGAGGCTATCAGTTCCACTGGACCTGAACTTCTCACACTGGATGAAGATCTGCTGTACTGACCTGCATGAAGAACTACTTTAGACTGAGAAAGCCTTATTTGAAGATCAGCTTCTGGATCTTGAACAAACTGTAACATGCTTGTTTAATCAAACCCAACTGAATGCTGCCTTGTGTTCTTGAAAAGAAATAAACCAAAAACCAAACACGTGCCTCTTTATTAACTGAAAATGATGAATGTTTCAAACCAGGTTGCACAGCCACAGAGGTGAGAGGACTGACTACAAATGTTATTCACACTGGTGCAATGGTATTTAGTTAATTTACTTGTTTAATTTATCTTGCTGTTTTGTTGAAACTCTTAATGAATGTTTGTTCCGTTCATCAGTAAATATTCCAGTAGAGGCCAAAGTTTAATGGCAGTGACAAAGTGTGTCTGTTGAGTTTTTGTTTGTCTTTTAGTCTCGCAATGAACAGGATATCTTAAGTGACCTAAAATTGCAGCTGTTTCTAAAGTAAAACCAAATATCATTGTTTCAAGAATCAAGAAGTGCTTAAGAAAATGTCTAAATGGCTCTGGTTTTATTTTTGTCTGTCTGTTGCCTTGTGTAATTTATTTAATAAATTTAAAAACAATGAGTTGACTCTCCTAAATATCTTCAAAAAAAAGATTAAAAATGAATTTGAATGTTTAATTTCTGTAAATGTACATAATTATACTAAGACTGAGAATAATTTAGGAATACTGTTATAAGTTTTATAATATTTTCTAAAAGTTTATGTATATTAAAATATAATATGAATATTGTATGTTATATTATAAAAATATAAAAGATTTTATTTACATAAGAATTTTAAAATTTAGTCTCTAAATTTACAAGCTTACGTATAAATATGAAAATATATTAAGAATAATTTTAAATGTTAACATTTGAAAAATAGAAGAATAATAAATTTCAAAACGTCTTGATGTAAAATATTAAGTAGTATTAAAAAGCTTGTTTAAGCAAATCGTGTAAAGTCGGTCATTTTTTTATTTTATTTTTATTTTTTGTATGCATTGTTTTACATTCGGCGCATCATAGCTCAAGGCAGTAATAATAAAATTGGACTCATTATATGATATTGGCAACTCACTACGATGAACTTTCTGAACAGTCTCCCTTAGGAAAAGAGGGTGGGATCAAAGGATAAGGGAAGCTAGTTTTAGAAGGCTGGGCAAATAGCTGGAATTCCGTTTCCGTTCCTGTTCCTGGGATTTTACTAACTCCCTCAGCGGGGGAAATCACATATTATTGACACTTTTCTGTCCATGGTGGTTTGTTTGAACCGATGGCGTCTTCCCCGCAGAAATCTCCGTCCTCTCCAAAGTCGTCAACTCCAAAGTCTCCGTCCTCCCGAAAGAAAGATGACTCATTTCTGGGGAAACTTGGTGGGACTCTGGCCAGAAGGAAAAAGGCGAAAGAAGGTAGCGATTGATCTTAAAATTTCGCGTTCTGAACATTAAACAAACGAACTAGTCATGACAGTTTTGCTGTGAAGTCCTCAAGTTACTACACAACTTATTCAGAAGTCTGAAGAATTCCCTCCTCCAACTACTGTACGGGCGCAAGAATAGTTTTTTTTTAACATGGTCAGCATTTCTATTTCTTATGTACACTTTAAAATTCGAAAAAGAAATGACAACGTGTTTGTTAAAGTGGCGAAAAATGTGATGTTTACATTCCAAGGTTTGTGCCGCTTTCATCAAGCGATGTTCGATTCGCGGACGAATTGTTCTTTTGAGTCGGATCTTTTTAATAAATCAATTTACAAAAGCGCTCTGAGCGATTCGTTTACGAATCAAACTGAATCAGTCCTTGCGTTTCTCCTATTCAGCTGAATCGATTCATTGAATCGAGAACCGTCTCTTTTAAAGGGTTAGTTCACCCAAACATGAAAATTATGTCACTAATTACTCACCCTCATGTCGTTTCAAACACCTAAGACCTTTGTTAATCTTCGGAACACAAATTAAGATATTTTTGATGGAATCTGAGAGCTGTCTGACCCTGCGAATAATTTAGGAATACTGTTATAAGTTTTATAATATTTTCTAAAAGTTTATGTATATTAAAATATAATATGAATATTGTATGTTATATTATAAAAATATAAAAGATTTTATTTACATAAGAATTTTAAAATTTAGTCTCTAAATTTACAAGCTTACGTATAAATATGAAAATATATTAAGAATAATTTTAAATGTTAACATTTGAAAAATAGAAGAATAATAAATTTCAAAACGTCTTGATGTAAAATATTAAGTAGTATTAAAAAGCTTGTTTAAGCAAATCGTGTAAAGTCGGTCATTTTTTTATTTTATTTTTATTTTTTGTATGCATTGTTTTACATTCGGCGCATCATAGCTCAAGGCAGTAATAATAAAATTGGACTCATTATATGATATTGGCAACTCACTACGATGAACTTTCTGAACAGTCTCCCTTAGGAAAAGAGGGTGGGATCAAAGGATAAGGGAAGCTAGTTTTAGAAGGCTGGGCAAATAGCTGGAATTCCGTTTCCGTTCCTGTTCCTGGGATTTTACTAACTCCCTCAGCGGGGGAAATCACATATTATTGACACTTTTCTGTCCATGGTGGTTTGTTTGAACCGATGGCGTCTTCCCCGCAGAAATCTCCGTCCTCTCCAAAGTCGCCAACTCCAAAGTCTCCGTCCTCCCGAAAGAAAGATGACTCATTTCTGGGGAAACTTGGTGGGACTCTGGCCAGAAGGAAAAAGGCGAAAGAAGGTAGCGATTGATCTTAAAATTTCGCGTTCTGAACATTAAACAAACGAACTAGTCATGACAGTTTTGCTGTGAAGTCCTCAAGTTACTACACAACTTATTCAGAAGTCTGAAGAATTCCCTCCTCCAACTACTGTACGGGCGCAAGAATAGTTTTTTTTTAACATGGTCAGCATTTCTATTTCTTATGTACACTTTAAAATTCGAAAAAGAAATGACAACGTGTTTGTTAAAGTGGCGAAAAATGTGATGTTTACATTCCAAGGTTTGTGCCGCTTTCATCAAGCGATGTTCGATTCGCGGACGAATTGTTCTTTTGAGTCGGATCTTTTTAATAAATCAATTTACAAAAGCGCTCTGAGCGATTCGTTTACGAATCAAACTGAATCAGTCCTTGCGTTTCTCCTATTCAGCTGAATCGATTCATTGAATCGAGAACCGTCTCTTTTAAAGGGTTAGTTCACCCAAACATGAAAATTATGTCACTAATTACTCACCCTCATGTCGTTTCAAACACCTAAGACCTTTGTTAATCTTCGGAACACAAATTAAGATATTTTTGATGGAATCTGAGAGCTGTCTGACCCTGCATAGACAGCAACGCAACTGAAATGTTCCCAAGTCCAGAAACGTAGCAAGGAGATCTGTAAAATAATCCATGTGATTTGGGAACATTTCAGTTGCGTTGCTGTCTATGCAGGGTCAGAACTTATTCAGAAGTCTGAAGAATTCCCTCCTCCAACTACTGTACGGGCGCAAGAATAGTTTTTTTTTAACACGGTCAGCATTTCTATTTCTTATGTACACTTTAAAATTCGAAAAAGAAATGACAACGGGGTGTTTTTAAAGTGGCGAAAAATGTGATGTTTACATTCCAAGGTTTGTGTCGCTTTCATCAAGCGATGTTCGATTCGCGGACGAATTGTTCTTTTGAGTCGGATCTTTTTAATAAATCAATTTACAAAAGCGCTCTGAGCGATTCGTTTACGAATCAAACTGAATCAGTCCTTGCGTTTCTCCTATTCAGCTGAATCGATTCATTGAATCGAGAACCGTCTCTTTTAAAGGGTTAGTTCACCCAAACATGAAAATTATGTCACTAATTACTCACCCTCATGTCGTTTCAAACACCTAAGACCTTTGTTAATCTTCGGAACACAAATTAAGATATTTTTGATGGAATCTGAGAGCTGTCTGACCCTGCATAGACAGCAACGCAACTGAAATGTTCCCAAATCACATGGATTATTTTACAGATCTCCTTGCTACGTTTCTGGACTTGGGAACATT
>NW_015646352.1:1038168-1055697 GCF_001515625.1 Sinocyclocheilus rhinocerous | reverse complement strand
CTTCGTATAATTGCGGATGAACCACTGATGTCACATGGATTATTTTACAGATCTCCTTGCTATGTTTCTGGACTTGGGAACATTTCAGTTGCGTTGCTGTCTATGCAGGGTCAGATTCCATCAAAAATATCTTAATTTGTGTTCCGAAGCTGAATGAAGGTCTTACGGGTTTGAAACGACATGAGGGTGAGTAATTAATGACAGAATTTTCATTTTTGGGTGAACTAACCCTTTAAACATGTCCAGCTCGTAGTGCTTAGAGAAGCGAAGAGTTAACTGATTTGACAAATAGGGCGAAAATAAAATTAGAAAGGGTATTAAAAATGTTAGAAATAAAACGTACAGGAAATAGATCGCAATGTTCATGGGATTGTAATTTAACCTCATTAAAGGGATAGTTGACCCTAAATTAAAATTCTCTCATTTACTCACCCTCAAATTGTTCCAAACCTGTAAGAGTTTCTTCTGTTGAGCACAAAAGAAGATATTTTGAAGAATGTTTGTAACCAAACAGCTGACGGTAGTTAGCCATTGACCAGCACTTAAACCTTTTTTTTTATTATTACCAGCAGTGTTGAAATTGACTGTACTCAATGACGCACTGACGTCAAAACTGCATCACAACTATGAATAGCGGTTCAGTTAAGATTTTACCTTTACGAGATTTTTTTTGTACTCCATTTTGGCAAGTAGCACTTTAAAGTATGCACCCTGGAGGCAAGATTATACAAATATTTCAAAGTCAGCCACACCTGAAAATGTCTGAGTCATCAAATCATTCTGACAAAAACCTCTAGACTACAGTCTTGAGAAACACTAATCAGCCATTTATAGACCTGAAATCACAGGTTGGCACATTATAAAGTGCTCTTAAGCGCTGTCTTCATCTGACACCCAGTTTGGCAGTATTTTTCTAGCCATGTAAGGTATTCTGTCTGGACGAGGCTTGAGAACAGAGTCATCTTAGCCTTGAAACAAGAACAGCTGCAGCACTAGATTTCAGAACCCAATAATAATCCTGACAAGTTAAAGTGATCCACATCCTAAACAAATAAAAATATATTAGTCTTGTCCTCTTATCCAGTAAGTAAATTAGTCTGTGTGCCGCTGCCCATTACATTGGAGTAGTTCTTCGGGGTTTGCAAGATTCCCAGAGTGCACTTCTGTAATGATTGCGCGGCATCCATCAGCCCTCGCAAGACTGAATTAGAGGGAAAAGCAGCTGAGCCTTCTGATACTCTGACTGTCTATTTCTCTGTCTCTTATTCACCCACACACAGGATGAGAAGTGTGATCTGGATGGGTAATTGATGTATGATTTGATGAGGACTCTTTTGTGGCTTTTACCCAGGAGGCAGTGCATTTTATGTTTATTGCTTTCGTTCCACATTTGGAAATATAAATTAAAAGGGTGCAGGATGACTACCACTACTTAAAGCGTTGGTGAAATTAATATTTAGTCACCTTCATGTCATTCCAAACCCATATACTGTTTTTTCCTGTGATTTTAAATGCAGCTCTTTCCATATACAATAATGTCAGTTAAAGCTTCAAAATGCACCATAAAAGCAAGATCTTCTGGTGGAGTTCTAGCTAACTGGACCATTTCTGAAGAAATTGTGCTTAAATTGTGAAACATCCGCCCAGTCACACGTTAACCTTAATGATCACCATAGTACAAGATACATGACGTCTTTGTTGTGCCGTTGGATTTTATGTGGCCCCCACATCAGTGAGAAGAAGCAGCGGGAGAGCAGCTGTGCGTGAGGTCGAGAGGGTGTTGATTAATAGGATATCGTCCTCCATGGGAGGCCTCTGGAATCCAGCACAGGATGTTCGCATCCCCATAATCAGCGCTGTTGACGGTGATGCATGCTGGGTTGCAGTGGGAGCGAGGAGCTGGGTTGTTTCTCTGAGGATGCTGAGAATGTTGATGCCCTGAAGTTCTAATAAAAGCCTAATAAATATATGCATTTTTACATTTTCTTCTGAAAATGTGAACTGCGATGCCAGGGAGTTGCTATGCAGTTGCTAAGGTGTTTTTGGTTTTTGTGGTGGTTGCTTGTACTGGGCCAAGCGAAAACATTAAAACCATCCTGATGTCTCTGATACTATTGTGGCTAAATATTGTTCATAGCACAAACAATAATATTTAATTACTTTGTTTAATTTAATATTTAACATTTATAAATACAAATGTAATATATTTTAATATATAATTTTTTAAAATTTATTTACAAGGGAGTTGCTATGCAGTTGCTAAGGTGTTTTTGGTTTTTGTGGTGGTTGCTTGTACTGGGCCAAGCGAAAACATTAAAACCATCCTGATGTCTCTGATACTATTGTGGCTAAATATTGTTCATAGCACAAACAATAATATTTAATTACTTTGTTTAATTTAATATTTAACATTTATAAATACAAATGTAATATATTTTAATATATAATTTTTTAAAATTTATTTACATATTTATTTATTAATTATTTACTACTTTGTTATGAATATAATATAGCCTACACTACTGTTTAAAAGTTTGGTTTCAGTATTTTCAATGTTTTTAAAAGAAGTCTCTTATTCTCACCAAGGCACCATTTATTTGATCAAACATGCAATAAAAGCAGTAATACTATGAAATATTGATCATTTTAAATAATTGTTTTCTATTTTAATATCTTTTAAAATATAATATAATTCTAAAATGTTAATTTGGTGCTCAAGAAACATTTCTTATCAGTCTTATCAGTGCAGAAAACAATGTAGTTTTGAAAAATTCATAGATTTGTGGAAACCGTGATACATTTTTTTTTTTTAGGATTCTTTGATGAATCGTTCATATTTCAAGTTCAAAAGAACAGCATTTATTTGAAATACAGCAGAAATCTTTTACTGAAACTTTTGGTTATTTTATTCCATGCTGAAAAGTATTAATTTCTTAACTTTTCAACAGTAGTGTACAGTAATATCCACTTTCACTGTAAAGTATGTCGGATTGCAGAAGTAAATTGGCTTGTTAATGGTTTTTCATATTGACTTAAGTTTGGGAAGTTAAAAAGATCCTAAACCCTAGCTATCTATAGTAAAAGAGATACTTCTCCGTGGCACTCATTATAATCTAACAAGGTAAATGAATATATTGTCAACCACTTGTATAACAGCAATAATATGAAGGCGAAAAAAAACGTCTTTTCTGTTTTTTTATTCAGAAATAATTTGTCATCTCTCACACAATGTGTCCTGTATTCTATAGTATCTGAGCTGCAGGAGGAGGGGATGAACGCCATTAATCTCCCCCTGAGTCCCACACCTTTTGAGCTTCATCCTGAGGACATCATGCTAGGTAGGTGAACCCGTAGCCTCATTATTCAATTGATGCTCGCTCAGGTTAATAATATGCCCTTACACCTTCCTCCTGCCTGTCTCTTTCTCTTTTTCACAGAGGAAAATGAAGTCCGCACCATGGTGGACCCCAACTCAAAAAATGACCAAAAACTCCAGGAGCTCATGAAGGTTTGTTTAAAACCAAAAATGTAAATTCTGTCATTACATATTCACCCTCATGTCGTTCCAAACCTGTACGTCCATGATTATGCCCAAATTAGGTGCTCATCGACTGGATCAATGATGTTCTGGTTGGGGAAAGGATCATCGTGAAGGACCTGGCTGAAGATCTCTATGACGGACAGGTTCTCCAGAAGCTCTTTGGTAAACAGTCTCTGCTTATTTTACAGTATGACTGGTTTGGATTGGTTATATTTGACTAAATATCCAAGAAATATCTACCTGAACTCCTAGAGAACTTCTCCAATCTCCGTCTTCTCTATTCTTATTTGGCCTTGTGTTTCCATTCTGTAGAAAAGCTTGAAGGTGAAAAGCTGAATGTTGCAGAGGTGACCCAATCTGAGATTGCCCAGAAACAAAAGCTGCAGACGGTTCTGGAGAGGATCAATGATGCTCTGAAGGTCTCCACCAGGAGCATCAAGTGGAACGTCGACTGTAGGTCCCTAGAGCTCCAGCATGACACATTCAAATGCTCCTAAATAAGACAAGTGTTATGCGCCGTTAAAAATGGACCTGTATTAGGCAGTGAGTCTTAAAGTGTCCACTTAGACATGCTGTGGTGCACAAAACGGCTTTACAACAAAGTAACGTCAGTTTAAAACGCTATTAATGGGTGCTTCTCGTAGCTTTGAGCTTCAAAGGCTTGGAAAACACTTAAAGTGATGTAACAGTATCTTTTAGTGGATTTCAATCCCTCCACTTATGTGGAAGAGACACTAAAGATATTGCAGGTCGTTTTATTGTGTTTTATGAGGCAGAGAGATTTATGCGCTATTGATTTTTGTATTAAACGGAAGTGAACATCAATCCTGTGTCCTTAAGTAACAATTCACAGAGCTGAAGCTACATCTCAGCTTGTTTCGTGCCAATACTGGTTTTAATTAATTCAAATGAAACTAGGGAATGTAAGACCTAAATGTAATTATTTTTATTATTTTTTTTTGCACTATTTACTAGCGGTTCACGCTAAGAGCATTGTGGCCATCCTTCACCTGTTGGTGGCGCTCTCACAGCACTTCAGAGCCCCCATTCGCCTCCCTGACCATGTGTCCATTCAGGTGGTTGTGGTTCAGGTACGTAACCTCTGTTTTAGACCGTAATGTTCTCTAACTGCTGATACATCTTTGCTGTTATGATGCTAGAAGTAGATAACATCAAGCGACAGTTATGTTTGCATTTAAAACGCTCTCTGATAAACGTGTCAGACAAATTTTCTCACAGATTTCCACAAAATCACACAAAAAGGTTTATTTGTTGTTTTTGAATTACCAGGTTTTGTCAAAATGTCTTTGAGGAAGGAAAGCAAGTCAGAATAGAAAATGCAGATGAAAGCTAATAAGCTTTAGTAGCTGACGCTAGCTTACTGATTTTGATGCCATCTGTATTTTGCCTTTTGTCTCAATTTCTTTCAAAGTATTTTTGCTTAACTTTGGTACTAAATCAGTACTAATGGTAATAGTTCATATTTTCTTACTTTGTTTTGATTTTGAACCTAATATGGAAGGTTACTCAAATAGTCCTCAATTTCTGAAGCTAATTAGCTTCAATAACTGAAGCTAGCTCAATGAAGTCGATGTTTTCATTTGTATTTTCTCATTTTTCTTGCTCTCATTCAATATTTCCTTGCTTTCTTTCGATATTGAATCAAATACTCATGATTATAGTCAATATTTACTTGCTTTTTTCTTTTGATATCGAATCAAATATGGATGGTTATAGTCAGTTAGCCTTAATTTCTAAAGCTAATTATCTCCAGTAACTGATGCTAGCTTGCTGATATCGATTTTTAATTTTTATTTATTTATTTTTTTCTGTCTTGTCTTGCTTTTGATGTTGATATAGTCAAGGAAAAATTGGAAATATTAAGACATTTTCATACCTGGAAAAATAGTCAAACTTGGTAACATCTTGTAGAACATTTTAATTAGTAATAATTTTTAAATTATACGTTTATATATCTATAATTAACCGTTCATGTAGGAGAATGGATTTGACAAATCATCTTGTATTTCTCCTGTTGTGCCTGACTAAAGGAACTGTTGTGCCTGACCTAAACTTGGTAACATCTTGTAGAACATTTTAATTAGTAATAATTTTTAAATTATACGTTTATATATCTATAATTAACCGTTCATGTAGGAGAATGGATTTGACAAATCATCTTGTATTTCTCCTGTTGTGCTTGACTAGAGGAACTGTTTTCCCATAACAGATATTTTGATTGGACAAACGATAGCAGTTTAAGTCTTCTAGAGATGTCTGGCTCCTGTTCATATTCAATCTGTTCCTTTTTTCTTTCTTTTAGAAACGAGAGGGCATTCTTCAATCCCGTCAGGTTATGGAGAATATCACTGGCAACACAGAGTACGTCAGTGTGACAACCCTAATTTCCAGATGTCACCCCCATATGTGTTAATAAATGTGTCAATATCAGGGTTTAATAATCTTTTGCACCTTTTGTAATGATTTCTTTCATATGTTTCAATCATTATGCGGTAGATCGTTGATTACAAGATGACATTTGGATTAGCTTTGGTGCTTTTTCGTCACCCTTTGTGCGGACATACACATATATGTGCACAGCTGACTGTATAGCGGCCCAGCAGGCACCTGGCAACTGGGGAGATAAGTGTGTGTTTTTGCACTTGTATGTGTGTGTTTGTGGAGTACTTCCCGAGGCTGTTATCGCACACACAGTAGCTGCTGCTGCCCAGGCTGATGGCTGGCAGGAGTGATTAGAGAGTGAGGAGGAGGGGGCCTCATGGGGAGGAAGCCCTGTCCAGGGCTGTCCCAGACTTGCCCGATCAATTTGATCACCCTTCCACACACCCAAATGACAGCCGCCTGGCTTTCAGTGACCGTGGAATTAAGAGAGACAAATTGCCTCCCATGCTGTACAGGAGATAAATGAAATGCCTAACTTGCATTGCATGCAATAATAAAATTCTTGCTGATAAATGACTGATTATTAAAATTCTACACAATAATAAACAAACAAATAAATAAAATCACTAATTTTAAATGCTATAAGCACCACAACATTATAACGTACAGTATATTCCTATTCTGGATACAAGATTTGCTAAAGATTTAATCTAACGATGTTGTTGAATTATTAGTGTTTTTTTAATTGAGTTTTAATTTTAATTAAAACTTTAATTGAGCATTACGTGATGGCAGACAATTACATATCGGACAACAACTGTTCTATTGATGTTATGTGATGATTTTCTAACTGCATTCTTATATGTGTGTATGCTATTAACAAGTTCAATCATAATTTAATGTTTCAGTCATATATATATATTTTTATGTTCATAGGGCATTATCTGGCAGACATGGTAAGTGTTATTAAAATTTCCATCCATTAAAATTTAGATGTTAAACACACTACTGTTCAAAAGTTTGGGGTTAGTACGTTTTTGAAAGAAATTAGTACCTTTATTCAGTAAGGATTTATTAAATTGATCAGAAGTGATGGTGAAGACTTTTATATTGTTTCTTTCTTTCTATTTATCAAAGAAAATGTATCAAGGTTTCCACAAAAATATTAAGCAGCAAATATTAAACAGCTTTTACGTTAATAATAAATGTTTCTTGAGCAACAAATCAGCATATTAGAATGATTTCTGAAGGATCATGTGACACTTAAAATTTAAAAATAGCTGCTGAAAATTCAGCTTTGAATAAAAGAAAAAAAATTACACACTATATAAAAAAAAACAATTGATCAGAAGTGATGGTGAAGACTTTTATATTGTTTCTTTCTTTCTATTTATCAAAGAAAATGTATCAAGGTTTCCACAAAAATATTAAGCAGCAAATATTAAACAGCTTTTACGTTAATAATAAATGTTTCTTGAGCAACAAATCAGCATATTAGAATGATTTCTGAAGGATCATGTGACACTGAAAAATTTAAAAATAGCTGCTGAAAATTCAGCTTTGAATAAAAGAAAAAAAATTACACACTATATTAAAAAAAACAGTTATTTTAAATCATTACTGTTTGTATTGTGTCTTTGATCAAGTAAATGCAGGCTTGGTGAGTTTAAGCAACTTTTTTTTCTTCTTCAGAAACCTTTACAAATCTTACCTACCCCAAACTTGTGAACACCAGTGTTTACTATTCCTTTCAAAGTTGCAGTTGTGTTTCTAATTAATGATGTATTGTATTCAGAGCGTGATGCGTTTGATACCTTGTTGGATCATGCTCCTGACAAGCTGAATGTGGTGAAGAAGGTACGAAAGCGCCAAAATATTGGCCGAATTACATTCTTGGACAAACCTGACCACATTTGCATCTGTTTTCTGCAGACTCTAATCACCTTCGTCAACAAACACCTGAATAAACTGAACTTGGAAGTAGCTGAACTGGATACACAGGTAACACATGGATCAGCACAATAAATATATTGTGACTATGGTAAAAGAAAGTGCTAAGCGACAAGAAATCATATATTACAGTGATTTAATAAAATGATAGCAGCAGCAACATGATAAAAGACCATTTGTTCAATAAATAAATTAAAATTCTGATTCTGTTATCATTTATTCCCCTTCATGTCATTCCAAACCTATTTGACTGTCCTGGTCACTCTTTAACATGGAATTTCAATGGGAACTCAAGCGTTCAAGCTTCAAAACGGACACTAAAGCACCATAAAAATATAATTTAAAGTAGATCTCTATATTTTACTTTTTTTTTTTTGTCTTAACCCATACGATATAGCTTTGTTTCATAAATATAAATGTAAGTTGTTATTCTTCATCTTATTTGTTGGCTGTTTACGATTGGCAAATATTTCATATTAATATATTTTAATCTACTATTAAGAAGCAAAATGATTGCCGGTTAATATAAAATTCTATTATAATGTAAATATAAATAAATATAATACAAATTCTAATATAAAAAGTCTCTTATGCTCACCAAGGCTGCATTTATTTGATCATAAATACAGTCCATCCATCCCATCCATCATTCCATGGGCTCACGCCCGTTGGTGTCCAATGCCCGTCTGACGCTCCATTTCCACTGTGCACGGTCCTGTGCCATCCTGCTAAGAGAGTGGATGTCCCTCTGACACCATTCTTTGATGTCATCCAACCACTCCCTACTCGCTTCAGAAATCATTCTAATATGCTGATTTGGTGCTCAAGAAGTGTAAAAAAAAAAAAAAGCCTTAATATTTTTGTGAAAATATAATTTTTTTTCAGCATTCTTTGATGAATAGAAAGAACAGCATTTATTTGCAATATAAATCTTTTGTAACATTATGTCTTTGTCTTTTTTGATAAATTGAACACCTCGTTGCTGAATAAAAGTAGTTTTAGTGTGTCAGAATTATGTGTGTTATGTAAATTTGTATGTCTTGATTTGATGTCTATGACAGGATTGTGTTGTTCTGACTGAGGTGTGTTTGTAGTTTGCAGATGGTGTGTATCTGGTCCTGCTGATGGGACTTCTGGAAGGATACTTCGTCCCCCTCTACAACTTCTTCCTGACGCCTGAGAATTTTGACCAAAAGGTATAAATTAGCAGTGCGTCTGCGGTTAGCGTGCTTCAGTATGAAAGCCACCCTGGTGTGCTGTGTTGAGTGTCGTTGAGAGGGGGTGGTATTGACAGTCAGCCCAGGGTACAGGCTGCTCACCTGGGTCACATCCAGCAGGCCCGTCCTGTGCCAAATGGGCATGTCGCACCAGGATGCATCTGTAATCTGCCTCTGCACAGGAAACGGATAAGTGGGGTGATGTGTAGCTTCTTTCTAATATCCAGTGATTGTGTGTGGACTTCAGAGATAACTGCTTTACAGTCTACAGTCCAGTTTGGGGAATTTTTTTTTTTTTTTAACACATGCCCTTTTTTGCCCTTCAAGGTGTCACAATATGACAGTTTCTTTTTTACCTGCAGGTTCATAATGTGTCTTTCTCCTTTGAGCTGATGCAGGACGGTGACCTGGAGAGGCCCAAGCCCAGGCCTGAGGGTAATTACGGCTTTGTTTTCTTCAAGTCCTATCATTGCAATTGTGTGGTTGACCGGCCATTTTAAAAAGATTTGTCTTGTCAGAACTGTACTTGGCTACTGATACTTTCCCAGTTCGAACGTGTTGCTGTTTTAACCTGAATGTTCATTTCTTAAATGTTACATACAAAGGTTTTAGAGATAACTGAAAACATATTTAAATAAAATTAAAAACAGGCCATTCTTGGGTTGGCTTGTGTTACATAATAAGTATATATAAAACATAAAAAATATATATCTTGTACATAATTGTCTGTTCTTAAATAGTCTTTTATTTAATTAAAATGAGTTTTAAATTAGTCTAGTTATTTGGTTGGTTATTACTTTTTCCTTCAGCTAATTAATTCATTTTTTTCTTTCCTTGAGAATAGTTAGTTAAAACTTTATTTTGTTTTGTTAAGAATATGTAGTTTTATTTAATAAGTAATTTTGATTCAAAAATATATAGTTCTATTTTCCTTGCCTAACAATAGTCAATTAGCTGTTTTTCCCTCCTTTTCGAATAATTAATATTTAAATAGTTTAGTTAAATAATATGTAATAATAATAATAATAGATAATAAAGTATTAATATTATAGTTACAATTAATATAATATTGAGTTATTTTAATCTAAGTAAGATGGAATTAATAACAACCTTCTCTTTAGAGCTAGTTTAACAAATCAGCAGTTCACAATATACATTAGATGCTATACCGTATACAGTATCCATAATATACACATACTAAAACAGCCTTCCTGTAGCTGAAACAGAAGGGCACGCTGCTAGAAACGCCAAGGTCATGGCTTTAATTTCTAGGGAAAGCAAGAACTGATCAAATATGTACCTTGAATGGATAAAAGAGTCTGTCAAATACATAAATGTGAAATGTGAATAAATACTACACAAATACAGCTCTATTATTTATAGTGTTTCAAAGTATTCTTTATACTGTGTGTGTACATTTGGTTGTGTGTTTTTGTGTGTATTTGAATGATTTTCAGGTTAAAAGTGTGTCTAGGTTTTTATTTGTGTGTGTTGATTGCATTATGTCGTTCAGAGTCCTTGAAGACTCGGGTACATTATTTGGCATTGCATAAATCCTCTTCATGCTTTAAATCACTTCAAACATGTACTGGAACTGAAGAAACTGTGTTTTTTAACTGCTCAAGGGTTCTTCAGGCCAAGACAATTGTAACTATGAAAGCTTTTGTTCTCAAATTGTAAAATGAGTGTTTTTTTTCCGTTTTATTCCAGATATTGTGAATTGTGACCTAAAATCGACTCTCCGCGTTCTTTACAACCTTTTCACCAGGTACAGGCATGTGGATTGAGCTCAAATGGGAAATATGTCAATGTGGACAGCTATTTTGAGTTTTAATGAGGCTGACAGACAAAACATGCTGTTAATTATTGCGGAGTATTGTACAATACCCTTATACAACTAATAATTGTGACTTAAGTATTTTTCTTGTCATCTAGATGGATGTAAAAACACTAAAGAAAATAACACTATGAATATAAATGTTTTTGATGATTGCATTCACCTTTTACCTGTGGAAATGCAATTAGCTGTTTAATCCTTTTGAAATGTATTAATCCTAAAGCGCCTAAACAGACGTATGAGAGAAAATACCCAGCTTGCACTACACATTATATCAAATAAAACACTATATTATTTTCACAGTATCAGCTCTTTAACAAACTCACACCCAGGAGCAGCAGCATTAGATTTAAGGTGGATGGTTGACCAAATAATTAGTTACTTGTAATGAGTTGCTATTTCACTGCGTATCTTAATTTGTCAAGGCTTATTCCTGATTTCTGTGCTAATGTTTTTATAGCTGTCCACACTTGCATAGTGTGTCTGCATCAACTGAAAATATTTTTACTCGCATGCTGTTGTCACACAAATTTGGCTCAGTTAGTAGTTGACCACATTCATTTATTTTCTTACTTCTTAAAACACAGTGTCTTGAATCATTATTGGGAAAAAATTAGTATTTAAACTGAAAATTAGCAATGGAGCAACTATTACGTTTGTGGAAACTACACAAAGATTCTTTTTTATACCTTGCTTGATGGATTTCAGTAGAGATACAGTAGAGTTGTTTGTAAAATTCAAAGTTCATGTTTTATCTCCACCTGAAAAATGTTACAAAATCTACATTAAACGTGGATGAATCATCTAGCCCATTGTGATTGTCGGATTTTGTCTTTCCATTCCATTTCCTCCCTCTGTGCCGAGCCAAAGGCTGTGTTCTTGAGTGCTGTACTTTAAGTCGTCTTGTCACTGATAGACTTGGTTCACTTCACTCACTGGAACAGATGCTTACGGCGTTCAAAATACCGCAGGGATGACTAGCAGATGTGGGCTCTCTTTGTCCTTATTTAAGTGGAAGGCTGTTTGGGGGTAATTTAGTTCCATTCAAAACCGTCCACATCCACATGGGGAACCGGTGCTTGTAAAATCGCTTTAACATTCGTATTGGATTTTTTTCAAAATGGCAGCAAATCAAAGGATGGTCTAATTTGATCTCTTAAACAGTTTGGCAGAGTCCATACACGGCAGTGCTTGAACATCGTAGTTTGTTTTGTCCTTCATAACCACCAATAAACACAAAAACATTCTGACATGGAACATCTTGAATTGAGTCACTCTCTGAATACTGTTGGTTAAACAGAAGATAAATACTCTAAACTTGGATAGGTTTTTTTTTTAACGCTCTTGTAGAGAACTAGTTTCATTCTTCTAGTCAGAATAGATGAATTTCCCAGAACATTACTTTACTTTGAAATTCTTGTTCCTGGTTTGCTATAGAAAATTTCGGATCTTTATGTGTAATGGTAATATTTTGCATTGCTGTAGCGTCTGCGTAGGATCATGCATGATTTTTGGGGTTTTATGGTTTAAGAAGACCCTTTTAGCTTTTGACATTTGCATATAAATTACAGTCCTGGTCCCAGACGTCACACTTATATGGGTACTAAATGTCAAATCCGGTACAAGACTCGAACCCGCAACCTTTGGGTTACGAGTCCGACTCTCTAACCATTAGGCCACGACTTCCCCCATGTCCAGTACGACTCACCACAACAGTTCTGGGGTGTTTCTGTGCAGTTGCTAAGATGGACAATATCAAAAGAGCTCCCAGCCAAGCTTGATATTCTGGTCCCTCTTTTAATGCAAGTCTATAGGGTCTTTTCACCATTTTTAAGGTAAGTTTTAAAAGTCAAAAATGGTAAACCTGAACATTTGGAAAAGTACATTTGCGGTCACGTTAGCAAAATGTGGTCCATTTTCCACTGTCAATAGCGTAATGTTGCATGAAGCATCGCTCACACAGTAGTCTTCAAAACAAACAACTTCATGTTGGTCAATGCGGCAAATTCACATGGAAATACTGAAGGGGGAAGCTGTGTGGGGAAATGTTTTGCCATAACGTGTAATACCAGATTGTGTTGATTCTTATTTAAATGACTATATTTCATCTTTGAAATTTCACCAGAGAGTATTAATAAATGCAACCACAACCTTAATATTACACTTCTCATCAAACTGTGTGATTTGTCTGTACTTATGTCTCTACCACAAAAGGGAAGTTGTTACATAAAATAATGTTTTACTATACGTAGCTCTGTTTGTTTAAAATAATGAAAAAGAACATTACAAACAGAACATATTATATAACATATTATGCAATTTTCACATATTTTGACTTCCTGTTATCACAAAAGCAGGTGATTTCTGTAATCTAAGGGAGAAATTACAGAGAGGACACCTGGGTAATTGACTGACCTGTGCATAATGTCCGGATTTGCAGTGTTGCCACCATTAGATTGCAATTATTTTGTCTTTTTTGCTCTTTGTAACATTTGTTCTCTCTCTTAGTCTTAATTCTTTTCTTTCATTCTCTCGCCTTTCTTTCTCACATTTTTTTGTTTGCGTACAAATCACTTATGATCACTGTTATTAACATGCTTTAAGAGAGCTTGTATTTTTAAAGGTTAAGAATGACAAAGGTGATGGAGAAACTGAGACCTCTAAAGTTAATTGAATTTCGGAGCCCCATCTATCTTTTTCAGTGTCACCTGATGGGTCGGACCCTTAGTGTGTGGATTTTCAAAGTTAAGGTGGCTTGAAATTCAACTGAACATCAAAGGTATAGAACAGCATTCATCCTGAACATCAAACATACCTCTGAGGGCCCCATTTATAAAACATTCACAGGAAAGACATGACATCCAATCTACTAAAGAGCATTTATACTCGTTTTGACTATAGTTGATTCATACAGACATTTGAATCACATCTGAACGTCGTAACTAAGAAAAAATAATGTTATATTTGTCCCATGTGCTCCTTTCTCAGTGATTATAATTCTCGGGAAGAGAAACGCTCAAGGTGTTCCTCACAGTTTCCTTTTCATGCCGTTTTTTGATTGTGTCCCTATAGAATGTGAGAACAACATTCTGCTAATGGCAGGCTCAGGCACGCTGGCTTGCTCTCACGGGGTAACAGTAACAAGTTAACAAGCTGCTTCATTGCTTGTTCTCCAGATCCAATTATATGACCATTTAATTACACACCTTCATCTCGCTCCTGCTCTCTTCTTCTGTAAAAGCACATATTGATTTTTAAGGATTTTCACGTTTACCCTTTTTTTTTAACCATGTTTTTTTTCTTTTTTGTGAAACCATGATTGGTGAATTTTTTTGTAAGGGATATAAACTAGAGGTTTTATTCTTTCATTAAATCACTCAAAATGGATTTCTGTTTATAGTGGGCTTTCGGTTTCCATGTTATGTAGAAACAAAGTATTTCCTTGACAACAGCTTTAGTCTGTTTTTACCACAAGATGGCAATGGTACCTATAATGATTGAGTATTCTATTATCAATGTTAACAAACCTTGTGTGGAAGCTTTCCTAATGGAAACTTTGTTTAAATGATCTTTACACACTGTAGACTAATGTAATGTAAATACATCTGCGTAAGTGTGTGGATTTTCAAAGTTAAGGTGGCTTGAAATTCAACTGAACATCAAAGGTATAGAACAGCATTCATCCTGAACATCAAACATACCTCTGAGGGCCCCATTTATAAAACATTCACAGGAAAGACATGACATCCAATCTACTAAAGAGCATTTATACTCGTTTTGACTATAGTTGATTCATACAGACATTTGAATCACATCTGAACGTCGTAACTAAGAAAAAATAATGTTATATTTGTCCCATGTGCTCCTTTCTCAGTGATTATCATTCTCGGGAAGAGAAATGCTCAAGGTGTTCCTCACAGTTTCCTTTTCATGCCGTTTTTTGATTGTGTCCCTATAGAATGTGAGAACAACATTCTGCTAATGGCAGGCTCAGGCACGCTGGCTTGCTCTCACGGGGTAACAGTAACAAGTTAACAAGCTGCTTCATTGCTTGTTCTCCAGATCCAATTATATGACCATTTAATTACACACCTTCATCTCGCTCCTGCTCTCTTCTTCTGTAAAAGCACATATTGATTTTTAAGGATTTTCACGTTTACCCTTTTTTTTTAACCATGTTTTTTTTCTTTTTTGTGAAACTATGATTGGTGAAGGGATATAAACTAGAGGTTTTATTCTTTCATTAAATCACTTTCTGTTTGTAGTGGGCTTTCGGTTTCCATGTTATGTAGAAACAAAGTATTTCCTTGACAACAGCTTTAGTCTGTTTTTACCACAAGATGGCAATGGTACCTATAATGATTGAGTATTCTATTATCAATGTTAACAAACCTTGTGTGGAAGCTTTCCTAATGGAAACTGTAATGTTTAAATTATCTTTACACACTGTAGACTAATGTAATGTAAATACATCTGCGTAAACATTATTGAAATTAATCCAAGATGTAACAAGAAGTCTGAATGACTTTCTTTTGGACATTGCCTGAGGACGTGTGTGTGTGAGAGAGAGAGAGAGAGAGAGAGAGAGATAGTTAGTATAAACAGTCATCTTTAGGTGGGAATGTAGCGATTTATTAGCTTTCACAAAAGGTTTCAAGAAACGTTTTAGTCCGGTTACTAACGTAACCTTGGTTCACTGAGATAAGGGAACGAGCGTGGCATTAAACGCTTATTGGGAAACTCCTGTTTACTCTTAATACCAAAGCCTGATTTGTTCACATTCTTGTAGCTGCACGAATAAATGGGGCTTCAACCCACCAAAAGGGTTGGAACTGACTACTATATAAGTTGGCACTGAGCACCATTTTGTCAGAATCTTTCGACTGAAGCGACAGTCATTGACTCACCTGCAACCTTTTAGCACAGCAGCTTACGCAACTCTCGTTCCCTTATCTCAGGGAACTAAGGTTACATTAGTAACCGGTGTGTTCCCTTTCGAACGGTCTCTCCCGTTGCGTTAAACGATTATAGGGAACGTATCCAATAGTGCCGTGCTATAAGCAAGTGCAGACTGAAGCCACTCTGCAAGCCCAGCCCCGGAGTGTAAGCCAGGGTGACAGAGCTCTTGGCTAAATTGAGATTTAGCCCAAGCCGCTCCAGGTGGTTGAGCAGCAGCGACCTGTGAGCGATGAGTTCCTGTTCCGATCTGAATGAGAACAGTCAATCGTCTAGGTAATTCATAATGCAGATTCCCATCTGTCTCATCCGTGTCCATGCACTTTGTAAAAATGCGCGGGGCCAGAGACCACCATATTGATAAGCCACCCCCTCAAACACAAATCTCAAGAATGGTCTGATGAGGGGATAAAAACCAATCCCCGGGGCATATTTGGTTGAGGATCTCCTTTAAAGTCAGCATCTTGAACGGGCGTTTCATAAGTGTGCAGTTCAGATGCCTGAGATAGAGGCCTTAGTAGTGTGCAGAGCCAAGTCATTCACTGTGTGCAGCTCTCTGAAGGCATCAGAACTCAGGCCGGACTCGTCCATGTTGCGAAGACACACTGAGTAGGGGGCATGCCACGTCCTGGTGAGTTCTTCATGAACTTCTGGGAAGAACGGGGCGGGCCGTTGGCAGTAGGATCATTGATGGCGTTCCTTCAGGTACCACTCGTCTAGGATGCTGCGCTGCTCGCTATCCACACTGGGCCATGTTGTCTGCGTCAGAGGTGGGGTTTTGGGCTCTTCGCTGGACCACGCCCAGTCCTCTGCATCTGTCGAAACAACTTCCTCCTTAGATCCGCCGAAGGAAATCAAGCCTCTTGCAGCCGATGAGAGGCGCTCAATACAAAACTAATGCGGGCATTAGTTCACTGGAGCCCATTGTTTGAACCCCGCTGTCCCACTGTTTCTTCCTCCTAGGCTCCTGGGAGGGAAGAAACGGGAGAGCAGGCCAGGGAGGACCACCTTTGTGAAAGGTGATCCGCGAGAGGAGTGGGGCAATGCTCTCATGCTCTCGCAATCAGAGCATTCTGTCCCGGTGTGCGCCACCTCTGAGTGGTCGCTGCCCAGACAAGCGACCCACTCACTGTGCCCATCTACATCATGCAGAGATTCCCTGCATGAGCCACAGTCATGGCGTGACTTTTGCAACAACGTCACAGGAAATTTGCTCTTCTTCGCTGGATGGCCACAGGAGAAGGCTTGCTGGTGATCTTCCACTGCCGGGGCTCTTCTACGGCAAGCAGCAGGCTTCTTCTTCAGAATCCAGCGAGGAGATGATCTTTGCTCTGAAGGAGAAAAATTCGGATTAAATGGCGCTCAGAGCAGACTTATAAAGCAGTCGGCTCCACCCCTTTTGGCGGGTTGAAACACTGTTTGTTCATGCAGCAACACGATCGTGAACAAATCAGGCTTCAGTATTCAGAGTAAACAGGAGTTTCCTCATAAGCGTTTAATGCAACGGGACAGACAGTTCAAAAGGGAATGTAATTTTGCTTCTTCACTTGACATTGTCGATATTATAAATACATGAACTTCTCCCCAATTCGTTTACATTACTGGTGTTTCATTAAATAATCAGT
>NW_015646352.1:1020338-1035304 GCF_001515625.1 Sinocyclocheilus rhinocerous | reverse complement strand
GTTCAGATGCCTGAGATAGAGGCCTTAGTAGTGTGCAGAGCCAAGTCATTCACTGTGTGCAGCTCTCTGAAGGCATCAGAACTCAGGCCGGACTCGTCCATGTTGCGAAGACACACTGAGTAGGGGGCATGCCACGTCCTGGTGAGTTCTTCATGAACTTCTGGGAAGAACGGGGCAGGCCGTTGGCAGTAGGATCATTGATGGCGTTCCTTCAGGTACCACTCGTCTAGGATGCTGCGCTGCTCGCTATCCACACTGGGCCATGTTGTCTGCGTCAGAGGTGGGGTTTTGGGCTCTTCGCTGGACCACGCCCAGTCCTCTGCATCTGTCGAAACAACTTCCTCCTTAGATCCGCCGAAGGAAATCAAGCCTCTTGCAGCCGATGAGAGGCGCTCAATACAAAACTAATGCGGGCATTAGTTCACTGGAGCCCAGTGTTTGAACCCCGCTGTCCCACTGTTTCTTCCTCCTAGGCTCCTGGGAGGGAAGAAAGGGGAGAGCAGGCCAGGGAGGACCACCTTTGTGAAAGGTGATCCGCGAGAGGAGTGGGGCAATGCTCTCGCAATCAGAGCATTCTGTCCCGGTGTGCGCCACCTCTGAGTGGTCGCTGCCCAGACAAGCGACCCACTCACTGTGCCCGTCTACATCATGCAGAGATTCCCTGCATGAGCCACAGTCATGGCGTGACTTTTGCAACAACGTCACAGGAAATTTGCTCTTCTTCGCTGGATGGCCACAGGAGAAGGCTTGCTGGTGATCTTCCACTGCCGGGGCTCTTCTACGGCAAGCAGCAGGCTTCTTGCTTCTTCTTCAGAATCCAGCGAGGAGATGATCTTCGCTCTGAAGGAGAAAAATTCGGATTAAATGGCGCTCAGAGCAGACTTATAAAGCAGTCGGCTCCACCCCTTTTGGCGGGTTGAAACACTGTTTGTTCATGCAGCAACACGATCGTGAACAAATCAGGCTTCAGTATTCAGAGTAAACAGGAGTTTCCTCATAAGCGTTTAATGCAACGGGACAGACAGTTCAAAAGGGAATGTAATTTTGCTTCTTCACTTGACATTGTCGATATTATAAATACATGAACTTCTCCCCAATTCGTTTACATTACTGGTGTTTCATTAAAAAATCAGTTCATGAACTAATCTTTAAAGTGAACAAATCTTCTTCATTTCCTTGCACTGATACATATCTTTAAGTGTTTACTGCGTTCAAAGTCTACTAAGAAAAAATAACATTTGAGTGTGGGCTGTGAAAATAGTGTTTCATTGGTTGAACCTACTGTTTCGAGTCTGAAGGCAACATTTTGATTGAGAAAAATTATAAATGTGTAATATTAACTAAAATGTAAAAACGAAACTCTAGGGTATTGCTGTTTTTTGTACAACTTGATAACAGTCATGCCAGCAGTTGAAAAAATGTAGGGAAAACCTAAGATGAAGAAAATGCTCTTTTAAAAGTTCACTTCGTGGATTATTTTCGGTGTTTAATAAATTGATTGATTAAACGATTCACGTGTCGCCACCTACTGGCTCCATTATGTAATTCAGAAAGGCCACTGTACTCAAATAAAGAACGAATTCTTTTAGTGAAGGGATTCAAAAGAGTCGAGTCACTGTTGAATCAAAAATCCTCACCACTTCAGTCACACACTCAGCGGCGGCCCCTCCCACTGCCTAGGAGTTCTGCGGGCGACGTCACTCCGGTCCCGCCCCCAACGCAAACTCAGTTCTTCGCGTTCATTTCATTCTTGCCCTCATTCCGCGCATACTTCACATCGTTGTTAGATACGCGGAATAGTCGCGCTCTTGCGCTCCGACAAGAAAAAAAAGTGATCAGCTGGAAATAAATCAGAGCGTGCGCTCAGTCCACAGCATCAGACACATTTAAAAGACTGAGGTACGTTTGTGCTTTATACTAAGTTGTCAGAAGCGATGCGAAGTTATAGACTCTATTTAGGTTCTGTGTAAAATTGCTTTGAAGTGTAAAAATGGTGTTTAATTTTTACTGCTAGTTCTGCTAACACTTTGTGTTTACTGTTAAGTATTATGGATTAAAAGATAAATATTAAGAGAATAGTGGCTGTAATTTTATTCCCAGTTTTTAAAAATGACACGGCATAAATAAACAGCCTTTCACGATGAAAAGCGAAAGAAAAAATCCAAAATGCACTGTGCCAAAAGAAGCAGTTAAATAAAAATGATTCGTGTTTACCTTTTTTGTAGATTGTGCAAACATCCGCAGAGATTTTCATTAGGCTACTTGTGGAGGTTCAGAAAACACTTTTTCCTTCGATCCGTGCCAGCTAGTTTACCACGGCTTCTTTGTAACAGTAAGTTCATATTTACTTTAATAGTAAATCTCACGTTGTGATTCATGTTTCTGGGATGACTCAATCAGTGTAATTGATTTCTGGTTATTAGCGTGACCTCAGTGACTTGTGGATGTTTAGTCGCTTATTTGGTCGGGCTAACACCCCGCTCCCGTTTGCTTTCCTGAAAAACGCCAGTTTTGTGTACATAAATAAAGGATTGGGGAAAAAGTCCATGGTCCAGCCCCTGTTAATAATTAATCTGGACGTTTGAAAGCCCTCAGACTAAAATTAGTGCCTGGTCTGAGACTGTCTCAAAACCTAGTGTGCTGCCTACCTAGACATCATTTTGGGGCAACATTTGTCATATTTTGGGACATTCTGTGCCATTTGTCATGTTTAACTACTAAAAGAGGGTAGAGACTTGAAATATGCGTTTACTGCTATTTTCCAGTATAGTAAGTCTGTATGTTTTTCTTCAGTTTTAAAGTATGTATCTGCCATTAAAAAAACATGTAATAGATATCAGCTATATTTTTCTTTTCTATATAGAAAGAAAAGTTTTAAAGGTTAAATTAACTGAATGGACTTGGAGGGCTTAATTTTGTGCAATGTGTTTTTCAGCATTGTGAAAAGTTTAATGAATGCATGTACACTTTATGTGCTTATTATAGTTCAGTTTGCATTTAAAAGCCAAGTACATGCCTTATACTGTAGTAGAAGAAGAAGAAGAAGAAGAATTAGTATTTTGTGTTTCTTGTTTGGTGTTTCCCCCTCTCCCACTGCTGTCTGACAGTGGTTTGTTGTCTCAGATGAGGTCGACCCCGCTTCACTATTGTGTTGCTGTTATGACTTGCCAGTCTATTTAACTTCTGTAAACAGAGTAGATAGACCCTTTTAAAATGGAAACACCAATTCTTACAATCCAAAACAGTACATATCACTAATAAAATCTGTGACAGTTTTCATTATTTTTTTAAAATATAATTTAATCAAAACCTAATAATTATCTTGAAGTGTTTAGACCATATGGTCTAAAAAGTGTTCATTTTGGAACTGAAACTGACATTTATAAGCTTATATGTGATCTGATTTTTTGTTTTCTTCTCTCTGTAACTAAATCATGGCCTTTAAAAATGAACTTTATGTATAGCATTGTAATATAACCTTTCAGAGGGAGAGAACCAGTTAACAGTTAGTTTATTTATCTGTTTTCTCTTTCTGTTTTCAAGAATTGAAACTTTGTCAGAAGAGAAAAAATTGTGCCAGATTCAGTAGACAGGGCTTCCTCTGGGAGCACGGGATTGTGGGAAAATGGGGGAAGGGGCCCTTCATTGTTCCTGCTGTTATTGAAGCAGCGGCTCGTGGAGCGGCTGAATTACTCCACAAACAGTCCCGCTCCCATGCTGACATCTGGTTTGCCACTTAAGCGCACCTGTAGGCTGAAAGATGCTGAACTGTGTATTCATTCTGGCGCTGGGCTAATTCAGAGGAACGGCCATTTGTTTGACTGTTGCTGCCACTCACCGTCTAGCCAACTCCATTGTTATGCCAGCAACAGGCGATAGTGGTGGAGGCACCATATGGCTTGTGTGTGCCTCGATGTTATCTGGTAATTTAGCTTATCAACACCATTATGTTGTATTTTGTCCTTTCTTTTACATGTCTTTTTATGCAAAGAGGGTGATTGAGTAAGTTTAGGGAGGGAGAGACTGTTTACGTAGCCAAAGTACACTAGTTAGGCACTTGTAATTAATGTACCTTTGCTTTCCATACAGTTTTAGTAGGAAATAAATTACACTTTTCAACTTGGTCTAATGCAATTACTAGAAATGTATGCGTGGGAAATGCTAACAAAATGGGACAAAAGAAAGGGAAAAAAACTTTTGCGACCTGATAAATATTCCCTCCATCTTGTTGGTTTTCATTCAAAAAACCCCAATATCTTTTTGTCAGACATTTGTCTTTAACAGTGAGATATTTTGAATTTTTTAATTGAAAGGTCAAAAATAATCCCAAGTTTTGCTGAGTGTTGCTGTATTTTTAAGAAAAAAGTTCAGATATGTGAGGCGAAGATGCCAAGTATTTAAGCAACAGGTGCTTATGATCTGCGTCATAGTTTTGCTGATCAAAAGAAGAGAAATGTGGACTTTTAATTTAGTGAAAAAGAGCTTTCGGTGTAGATTGGTGCTAAATTTGACCATGCAGACTATGTTTGTCCTGCGAGTTACATGTGTTCATTGCTGTTTCATCCTTTTCTTTTGACATGCATAATCACAAGTCTTGTATGATAACTGGTTTGGGGAGGGGGTGGAATACGAAACCCGAAAAGATTTGTCGGAGCAAAACGTGAAAGGGGGGCCTGAAGGGGCGACAAAGGAAAATTCATATGTAATGAAATTTGGGTTGAGAGTTTGTCAGCGGAACAATGGCTCAGTGGGACTGTGTGTAGCAGGGGCACGGGTGGCCGGCTTTGTTCAGGGAACACAGGAACATTAGGGTGTCTTCTGTGGCCCGGGGCAGCGGGAGGCCCACGCCGTGCCCTGAGGTAAACTCTGTTGTCACAAAAGGACTGCTTTCTCCACACAGCCCACCGCTTCACGAGACCAAAGATAGCCAGAGAGAGACCCTTACTGGAACTCTGCCACTGACGTCAGCACGTCTGCTCCAGGCTGATCACTGGACTCCCTTTTAGCTAGCTTGTAAATGTTGCTGGATTTAGCTTACGGAAATTTTTTTTTTTTTTTTTTTTTATTTTTACAAAAAAAAAAAAACTCTGTTGTCACAAAAGGACTGCTTTCTCCACACAGCCCACCGCTTCACGAGACCAAAGATAGCCAGAGAGAGACCCTTACTGGAACTCTGCCACTGACGTCAGCACGTCTGCTCCAGGCTGATCACTGGACTCCCTTTTAGCTAGCTTGTAAATGTTGCTGGATTTAGCTACGGAAATTTTTTTTTTTTTTTTTTGTGAATTCAGAAATAGAACAAGAAAGACCGAGAGACTTGAGTGAAGTAGAGTGAAAGACACCGATTATAGACAAGACAAGTCATTTCTGAAAGAAAAAAAGGGAAATGTTTTTGAATGAATTACGAAAGAAACAAATAGATATTATAGCTAAAGATAGATAGATTATTATTATTGTGTATATAGATCATGACTTTGTGAGGTTTGGCGAGAACAGAAGAGCTTTTTTTTTGTGCAGGTTATTTTATCATAAAATCTGTTTTTCCTTTAATGTTTCCTCAGCTCAGTGGAAACGCCAGAACAACAGCTTAGGGAGAGTCAGAGTGAAATCAGTCACTAAATGAGTCAGTTCCTGACACAAACGCAAACCTCAGAGTTCCAGTTAAACAGAGCATTATTCACCTCCCATACAACATTAATCAGAGGTGGTCTAACAGTTTTTCTTTCCTTAATTTCATCTAGTTTACCATTTATGCAACAGTTTAAATAGAATTTCAGGGAGGAGTTAGTACCTTGACCATAAAATACATCCTTTTTAATGATAGAACAGTGAAAAGAGACATACTCCTGAACAGAACTAACAAAAAAAAACAAAGCACAAAAGCTTTCTTTTTCCTGTTGGGGCAGTAGATTAAAAAAAGACACTGCTGTGTCCTAGATGGATTTCAGGAGATGCCAAGAAAGGGCGAGCAATTCTGTTTTGATACAATTTGATCAGATGTACTGAGAGTTTTGAAAAGACTTTCTTCTGAGTTTATAAGAACCGTCTGTGTTCTCTGCGTGAAACCGTATCTGTGGTAAACCGGGAAGCGAGTGCGGTTCATGGCACCCTTTGGAGTAAATGTATTTGTCCTCTGCTGGAAGGTCAGGAAAGGTTATGAGCAAACACTGGCCATGCTTCTCGGGAGCTCACACTTATTTGAACACGTCCTCTCTTCTATTTCCTGGAGGAGGCATTGTGGGATGGCGTGGGGAGAGTGGCACCCCAGGAAGACATCGGATAATAGCGGGGTCTGACTCAGCGAAAAATAGCCTGCTTCAGAAGAATGGAGCCTGTGGAGTGATCACAGAACATGTCTGCCCCACAATACCGGGGAGGAAACCTGTCCGCTCCTGGATTGTCTTCAAGGAAGTAGACTTTGTACGTGGCCTCTGGCACTGTAGCGACTGAATTTGGTCATTTAAGTAGGACATGGTCTTGAATCATCTTTCCTATAGCAACCAATCAGATTTTAGGAATGTGGAGGTGACATATTTGTGGCAATCTTTCTCATGAATGTTAATTAGGTGATGTAACTTTTTTAAATTTTTTTTATTACGGATGTACAATATATCGTACAATATATCGGCGTAATATCGTTTTGCTTTATTAAAGAAATTTTGGGGGGTTTATTAGAGTTTTTTTTTTACATTTTTGATATTGATGTTTTATATTTTATTATGCATGATAATTTCCTTTATTTTTACTTTTAAATTGCCTTTGCCGTCATTTAATTTCACTTAAAGTTATTCTTTAAAAACACTAAGAATTGTAATAATTTAACATTGTTAAATATAATCTTTAGCTAATCTCAAAATGTTTTCACATTATAATGTTGTAATGCCTATATATTTACTTGTAGCATTTAAATGGATTGATTTTAATGTTTTATTTTAAATGTATTTAAACAAAATAATATACAGTTTTAATACTGACCATTTATCGGTTATCTGCCGATATTAAAATGGATTTTTAAAAATGTAGATATTGGATATTTATTTTTTCAAGCTCATTTCCTCTATTTTTATATTTAAATTACTGTTAAATTTAATCTTTAGAAAATCTCAAAATGTTTATCCATTTTTCATAGCATATATTATAATTTTGTGATGCCTAAATTCACTTGTAACATTTATTTATTTTTATTTTATTTTATTTTATTAGGCAGAAATATTATAGAATTTGTATATATTATAGAAAATGAAAATAATAATCAGCTTATGTATCAGCCAGAAATTTAATACTAGTCATTGTTCTCAACCACTCATTGATTTTAAGGGCAGGTTAAGATAGGAATATTGTTTCAGAATCAAGAAAGGATGCTGATCCTGGAACATGTCTTATTCGTGTAAATCAGATTTGATTCTTTTATACTCACTGCATCAGATTCCATGTTGCTAAATTTGAATGAAAGTGAATGCAAAACCTTTCTAGCATTATTGTTTTGTCAAGCCAGCTTTCTCTGCCCACTCGACAATAACTTTCCAGAAGTCCAGCCGTCACTTTTGGGTCATTAGCACTTGGTTGAGAGGATTACATAGCCACGGGGAAAGCAATAACAACAGTGCTCACAAGCCCGCCGCCCCTTAGGAGTCCATGCGGTGCAATTCACAGACATATTTTCGCTTGGATATTAGCGGGTTTGTAAGACCTACAAAATTGCATTGACTAAAGTCGTAACCTGGGGAGCGAGCAAGCCAAGCTGTGTGGTTTATGTTCAGTTGAATGAAGCCATGGATAGTACATCTTTAGATTGGTACAATGTCATCTCAAGGATGGTTTCTCAAAGACTTGTTTTGTAAGACCCCTGCTTTAGTCATCAGCATGACAAATAATTAATATGAAGCACATGCCAGGTTATAGAGATGAAGGCGCTAAAATTGTATCACAAGGTTGACATTTTTCTTATTAAAAATGCTTCTTTGCTTATCTTTCTGAATAGGATCAACGGCCCTTTTCTTAAGAACCCTTCACATTTCTTGCATCTTCAAGACGTCTTCCTCAGATAATGCTTTTTTTTTTTTTTTTGCAGTTTAAGGCAAGGGTTTCTTTGAGGAAGGATTCTCTGGCATGGCTCCTCCGCAGAAATAAAAGGACATGGTTTCATCTAAGCAAATACTACACCGACAATCACAGTACAAGATGTGCTGGCCACTATACAACACATGCCATTGAAATGCAAAAGCCTCTCTCTCAGAGAAAGACTGAAAGAATGGATTTTTAGGTCATCCTTAATTGAATTTGCTGGCTGATGACAGATTAATATAGAGACTAATAGCATTGTGTGCGCATCTCGTGTCACTGCTAGAAATGCACTGGAGGAAGGCTCTTTGTGATCACTTACAGACACTGGATATATGAAAACCCTTCATTCATTATGTCTTCGCTTAATAACTTAATAAGCCTTCTCTGTTATGTCCTATGTAGCTCATTTTCTGAAAGTGGAATAGGCTTACGAGGGTTAATGCAACCATTCATTTTGATTAATTGAATGGAGCATGTAGTGGTGTATCAACTATGTATTTTTATTTGTTGTTTTTCACTGAAATCAGATCGGTTTTGTTAACTATTGTCTCTTCAAGTTGCTGAGATGAATATTCATTGAAATAATCAAATAACAAATATTTTATGTTGTACCAATGTTACGTGTGTATGTCAGAAGTTTTTCAAGTTTTTGGTGCCAAGGATCCAAAATGTGATGATCCTTTGAAAATATGAAGGCAGCTATATATTTTCAAATATACTGGATAATTTATAATGTGGTAAACATAATATTATAGACAATATTTAGTTTTTAAAAAAATCTATTATTATTATTTATTATTTTTTAGCTTCATCGTTGCATTAAAGCCAAAAATAATAAAATATTATGTGGAAAATATTTATTTTATATTATTTATTTATTTATATTTTAGGATTTTTTTTGTTTCATTTTGCATTTTTCAACACATTTAAAAAAAATTTCATTCATTGTTTTTGTTTTTTCAAATTTTCTTTTCATAAAAAAATATAATATAAACACCTTTACAGAAAAGAGTGCCACATAATTCTAATGTTGTGTAGGAAAAATGTAAATGCAGAGTAATTAAAATATTTTTCACACACACACACACATATATATATATATTCTTTTAAAATATGTTTTGTAATTCTTTTCCTCTCAACTTCAACTTTATCTTATTTTTTCTCTTTAGGCCCCAGTTAAAAAAACCCTGACTGTCTGTACACAGAAGCAGTCCAGTTGTTACTTACCTTTAACTAATCACAGGGCAATTACAAACATCTAACACAAGGTATGACTATAATTCCCAGTAAACTGTTTCTTTAATACAATTAAACTAACCAAGCCACAAAGTGGAGGCGAGCGGAAATGTAGCGGTTTTCTGTCGACCCGGCTGCCAACTTCATCAATAGGGAGCCGCTAATGTGCAGACTAGAGCTGGGCAGTTCGATTACAACTTCATTTGGTAATGAAGTGAGAGTGAGAGGCTCCCGTGAACACTTTAATGAGCTCAGCGTGATGGTTTGGAATCGAATAAAGCAGATTTTGTGATTTAGACACATGGAGGAGAGTTTGCTAGCATTACGACACAAATGAGACCCCACGCAAATACTGTCTGTACTCATATACATATCATTACATTTAATTACAACAAGCTGGCGCTTTAGTGGTGTTCTCGCCCATGGACATGGACACACACAAGCGTACACACGTATACTGTGAGATACCCTCATCCGTTGGCAGCGAGAGTAGACCAGAGGGAGCGAGACAGCTGCCCGGGGTGGATGTGTGCCTCCCGGTTTGTGTGGGATTGCACCCATGCCTTTCGTTTGGCCGGCTGAGGCTGCCTGGAGGGTGAAGTGTATTGTAAGTGTGACCACAGTACATTGTTGCATGACTAATCTCGGCCTTCCATCTGCCACTGAGGCCCCGGCACAAGCACTGCGCTCTCCAGCATCAAGCGCTGCCATATTGCAGCAGTCACAACATCTTGGCTTTGACTGGCACTCTACAACAGCAGAAGCGCCCGGGTGAACCCACTGCCTGCCTCACAGCTGGGAATTATGGGACGTTACATGTGCACACATAACGAAACAGAGATTTGTCCTGATGTCCAAAGCTGACGGCTTGTGCAAATGTCTTTGGTTTGAGAGAACTTGATTGTGATGCACGATGTGTTCAGTTTAAAGGGATGGTTTACTGTCATAATTTACTCACCCTATCGCTTTCTTTTACAAAACACAAAAGATATTTTGAAAAATGTTTCAATTTTGAGGTGTGGTGGGATGTTCATAAAACAGTTTGCAACGCAATTCCCAAAAACCTCTCTCTGAATATGTAAGACCACTTTAAAGTGGATAAATTTACAGGCACAACAGAAATTTAACCATGCAAACGTCCAACAGCTAAAGCATAGCAAGCTAATAGCTATGCTAATTAAAGCCATGCCAATTAAAACCTAAAGGCTTGTTCATGCCAAAAATTATAACTATAACGCTAACTTGATTCGTGTCCACACCAACGGATGATAATATTCTGTTTGTTATAAGCGTATGCTGCAGTTTTGTCATCTGGCTCTTTAAATGCTCAAGCTCTTTAAAGCAGGATGGATTCTGATTGGCTGTCAATGTTTTTATCATTTATCAGCTTAAAAAAAAAAAAAAAACATTCTGAAACTGATTCCAATGATTTTTGCCTCTGTGTCATTATCGTTATAGTTGTGTTATGGATTTAACTGTTCTCGTAGAATTAGAATGATTTTTAATTTTAGATTATATATAGTTGTAATTATAGTTATCGTCCTTTGTGTGAACAGGCCTTAACTGCAAAAAATATCAATACTAAAAATAAAGGAAAAATCAAGAAAAACTAGTCAACTCGACTAATCGATTAGTTGGTTGTTAGACAATTAATCGATTAGTCAGCCTAAATAAACAAGTAGTTTATTTATTTCTTTAGTTTCTTTCTTTTGCCTTCCATACAGCTTTTTTTCGTACTGAGTTTCTTTCTCTTTTTGAAGTGTGAAGTCTTGTAAATTACAGGGAGGATGTGTGGTTTGTCGAGAGCCGCCTCTCTCCCTCTCCGATTAAACCACCACACTCAGGCTCTCTTTAATCTTCCGTAGTCCAAACTACCAGCCTGCTTTTGTTGATGCTAATTCAAAACTCATGTAGAATCTCTCAGATATCCGAGATATTACCATACAAGTAATTATAGCATGCACTTTTTGGTCTGGTTTGGTCTGCTGGTAATACACGAGATCAGGGAGTATTTGCATGAAAGAAAACCTTCACATGAGATAGACGCTTAAAGCTCAACAAATACGCTCTGATCTGAAGTGCAAACTCAGATATACTGCACTGAATGTACAAATACAGTATTCGGTAAGTGTTTCCATGATGTGCCAGAAGTGGAAAACTACAGATTGCAGTGTAATTGTGGGCAAAGCCAAAAGTGCACATATGACTGTGCTGGAAGTGATTACAGTTGAGTTCATTTCCAAGTCAGGAAGATGATGTTTAAGAGCCCAAGCATTTAGCAGTTTGCAGCAGCACAAATTTTATCACTCTCTCTCAGCAGTACAAGTGAGATTTTTTTTTGCAACATCAGCATTTAGTACACACACAAAAAAACAAGAAACATTCACAACTGCAAAGTGTTAGTGAGACACCCAGTCACAAACTTTTTCACACACATTTAGCTACCCAAATGGGGACTTACAATAGGTGATTTTATTTTTATATAGAGCTGATTATACAGTATTGTAAGCTTTCACTATTAGAATAGCTGGAGACAAAAAGAAAGTGCACTAATTGTATTGAATGTGCACTTGTAGTGCAGTTCACATTTTAAAAGTATATTTTAAAAAAACTACTTGAAGGCCATATATAATATTATTGAAATAAAAAGTCAAGTACTACATTATAAAGTACATTATAAGTACATCTTTTGTCCTACTGTAAAGAAGAACACTTTCATGTTCACTAACATACTAAAGCACATCTAAAGTACTTGATTATAATTTTAACTGTAGTGTGTTATAATGTTAATATATTTTAAATGTATTAAATTGCAACTTCATCATTACAAATGTGTAATTACAAATATATTGAAACACATGACATGCAAGTTTTAATAGAAATTACTTTAAGTACAGTTTTAGTTTACCATAAATGCTTGTCAGTGTATTCGGTAGTAAACTTTAACCACACGACGATAGAAGAAATTATGAAATTACATATAAAGATCCCATAATCTCTACTTAATTGTGTCAAAAAACACTCTAATTTTCAACTAATTGCATTTAATATATAAAATATACTCTAAGTATCTGAAGTGTATGTCTTTTTCACAAGGGACCAACACTCTGTAGACACACATTAACACATTGTGAAGTGTAGCCCACTCAAATTTGACAGGAAACACATGCTAGTAGTTCTACAATAGGCAACACTGTTTTGACTGGGCATTTCAGCCTCTAGGCCAGACGTGACTTGAAAACGCAAGTTTTGTAGTTAGCAATCGCTCTGTGTGACCATTTAGATGAGATTTGTATGGTTTTAACACTTCATGGTTTACCCCAAAGTCTCTCACACACACACACACATGCGTTTGATGTTGTGCCACTATTGGCTGTTTATTTGAGCAGTTGGCTGTGATTGGATGTGATTTTCTGCCAGATTGTTGCAGTGTTTCCTTGATTTGTAGTGCAATGGTTATAATGAGATTGCAATTAGCCGCAGCGTTTTTTTGCACAAGCAGTTTTCCTTTAACTTGAAACGTACTGTGTGGTGCTAATGCTAAACACAGTGACTCGTAGGAGTGCTGCGTGTGATTTGTGTTAATCACTCTCTCTCTTAAGCTACAGGATCAACATTTGTCATTCAGCAATCTTCTACCACAAATAAAAATTTAAAAGCTGGTCTGACATCATTGCCAGCTTGTAAGTGTTCCCTTCTAAGACAGCAGCTGTTTTGGTCTAAGTGCCACTCCTAAATTATCGTGGCTTATGTGTTTTCTCATTTCCTTCATGGGCTTTCAATCATGTGTTGATCTTAAGCTTTTGGTTTGATGTTTTTTATGGGTGATGAGCAAATGTTTTAATTGTATTTAATGCGTTCAGTGTTGATTATTATTTTTCATTTCCAAACCACAAATAGATTCGCTGTGTGAAGTTGTAAACAGGCCATTTTTGAAGATGCAATGTCATTGTTTAACAGGCCCAATTTTCTTCCCTGCATAGATGTATTTCCTCTTTAAACAGGAAGTTTGAAGTAGCCAATAGGCTTTAGAATGTTACAGCCATAAGCCATGATTTGCTAGTAAGTTGGTATTAGGGGGCAGGACATTTTCATTCTAGAGACCATCTGATTGGATGAAAATCTTAGTAGTGCAGGATGTCTCCATTATATTTGGTCTGTTTTCCTACACTAAATTTTAAATGAGTACATCTGTTAACAGATTCACTTGGAGAATACTAGCATGTAGCATTATGGTCTCAAAACTAACAGACATGAACTAAAAGAGCCTGGAAAATCTAAAATTTGGATTTCATTTAGAAAATTTGCTTTAGTTGAGCTACATTCAGTGTTTTTTTTTGTTTTTTTTAGTATCAGTGAGATACTATTATAGTTTGTTTATATTTTTAATTATAGTTTTTATTTTTATATTTTCTGTTTTCATTTTAATTTGAGTTAAAGTACAGTATTAGTAATTTTGTTGTATTTTGTCATTTATTTCAGTTTTAGTTATGAAAATGAGAACTGTTTCCTTGGCAATGGCTGAAATAAGTTTTTTTTTTATATTTTGTCATTTATTTCAGTTTACATTTATTTGAATCCAAGTAACATTTTTTTATATATTTTTTTTTTAGTTTTAGTTAACTCTAATACCTGGCTACAATATTTATTGCTTCATTGTCATTACTGCATATACATTTATACAGATTTAGCAAATGCTTTTATTCAAAGTAACCTGAATTGTCATAAATAATATACTCATTTACTATGATTTTGTATTGCATAATGGTAGCATTATGGTAATACTATGGTATTTTTTTAAGTATCTTGAAGTACCATTAGAAATACCACAATAAATTAATATGGTAATCCTATAATTTAAGTTTTCTTCCTGTTCACCCCTGCTTGAATTGAAGTGTTTTCAGAGACCTAAGTTAACTTTTTGCAGCAAGACAAGTTAAACAAGACCAATCATTTGCTTGTTTTTATTGGTTGCTCTTCCCAGGTCAGTGTGCCTAGAGTTCTCCAGGCTCGGGCTCCGAAATCCCAGCTGTTGCCATGGATCCCAGCAGCTGGAGTGGCAGTGAAAGTGCCGGCGAGGATATCGAGAGGATGAGCGACTCGGCTGATAAGCCAATGGACAACGATGCAGAGGGCGTGTGGAGCCCTGACATTGAGCAGAGCTTCCAGGAGGCCCTGGCCATCTACCCACCCTGCGGACGACGGAAAATCATCCTGTCCGATGAGGGGAAAATGTATGGTGAGTTGAAAAACTGCAACAATTGGTTTGATTGCTCGGTCAGAACTTGAGTTTGAATCCGGAGTTCACATAAACCAGACCACCTTATCAAGTATGAATTGAACCCAACATTGACATCAAGTTGACTTTAAATATAGAGGTTTTACTAACAGACCTTTATCTCAATCTACATATTTTGACTAGCTGTGTAACATTATGACTGCCGTTGCAGCTTGTTTTGACTGCTCGTAATCATGAGTTGTTTGTTGAAGTTGGCGGGGGACACGCTCATCAGAAAGTTCTCAGGGAAGTTGTTAGTTGTTTGTCCTCAGGGTGAAACGATGAGGTCCGTCGGGCCTCTGAAACTGGAAAAACGGGACTCCAGCGGGCCAGGCGGTGGAGCAGGCTGGCTGTCCTGGGTTCTGTTGTAAAGTCAGCGTGAACCATT
>NW_015646352.1:996863-1020035 GCF_001515625.1 Sinocyclocheilus rhinocerous | reverse complement strand
ATCAGTCATAAGTAAATTCCCCAAAGCTTCCCCCCTCCCTTCCACGCCTCCCTCAAACTCCCGGCTGGGGTGATGTCATGGAAAAAGGGAATACTGCTTTTCTTTTCTCTAAGGATATTGAACATGCTCTTGGCCTTGTCCACAATGAAGCCTCCTCACACTGCTTGGACTTGTATCCAGCTGTCTTTATTAGGAACAACTCGAAAACCAAACAGTTGTTAAATCCGGATGCTTGATGAAAAAAGTGTACAAGCTTATAAATCATAAAAGCGCTGCTTTTTAGAAAGTTTTTTCATGGTTGCAGCCCACCTGGGGATGCAGGTTTGAATCCAGCTTGCTATTTCCTTTTGCTGTTTTCTTGCGACATTTTAAGGTGTTTAAGTTATACATTCCCTTCGAATCGAACCCATGATCTTGGTGTTGCAAGCACCCATGTTCTACTGTTTGAAATGTTTCCTTTGAAATTTTGGTAAAATTTTATAATGAGGTTCAAAATAAGGTTCAGTTTGTTAACATCATGATCACCTAATGCATTAACTAAAAATTAAAAATATCTAAACAGCATTTACTACCATGTTTTTAAGTATGTATAAGTCACTTTTTTATCATCTAAAATGTGCTACGACTTATATAATGCAATTATAAATTAACAATTTGTATTAATTTTAATTGTTGATTTGTGCAGTGCGAGAGAGTTTCATAAGCCCATGAGTATATTTGTATAGCGCATGTTCTCAGATGTTCTCAGATATCAGTAGTTTCAGTTTTTCTTTTAATTAATTAGTTTAGGTTTGGCATTTATAAGAAATGTTTTTTAAAAATGCATGCCACTATAATTTATGTTTGTTTTATATCTTACATTTTTCATTCTGTTCTGTTCTGAATGCTGTTAAATTTAAAGGATGTTTAACAGCGTTTACAATGTTTGTAAACATTGCTTTATTTATTGGGATTTTACATTATTTCTAAATGTAATAATAAAATGTGATGTGACTTATCTGTGTTTTTTTTCTTCTCTCAATGCAACTGTTGACTTAATAGTCAGGTGCGACTTAATTTCTGGAAAATAAGGTAATCTAGGTTAATGTTAATTTCTACATATTAATGCATTTTCAACCTGTCGAAATATAAATGAACATGAAAGTTAGGCTAGATTAATAAATAGTTGCTCATTGTTAGTGTTTTAACTAATGTTAACAAATTGAACCTTATTTAAAGAAGTTTCACAAAGTTAAATGAATGCCAAAAAGGATATATCTTTCCTAACAGACACCTGTTTGTTCCCATGACCACAGTGTTTTTTTCCTTCAGGCATTTCCTTCTAAATAAATTGGCTGATGTTCATGGGGGGTTTCTTGGGTCACTGTGGCAAACCTGTCACCTCCTACGCTGGTGTACGTGTAGCATTCCTTAGCCTTGCACTTGCCGTCACCTTCGTTATTTCATCGTCCATAACAACTGTTTGAGATTTAATTTATCTGAGCGGACCCACCATAGATCCATAAAAGTCAAGATCCTGGTCCCCAGTCCTGCTGCTCTCCAGGTCTGCCAGCGCTGTGTGGTTAATTAGCAGCCGTCCCTATAGCAACTGCCTTTCATTTCAAAACAATATGTCGTTTTTTCCTCGTGTCGTGGCTCAGCTCATCTCACTGTTTACCTGAGGGGGCTCTTTAGCCTCACAGAGGCATGAAAACTGGACTCAAGCCAAAGAGTTCAAGTTTTTGCTATAGATGGTACGAAACGCTGTGGCAGCTGCCATGTGGTATCACAGGTGAACAAAACACTTGTTTTTCCCATAAATCTTTTCTTTCCTCTCACAGATGTCTTTTTTAGTGTAAATTTGGCTGTTTGTTGCATGATATTTCTCTCTTTTTTCCCCCTTTGTGAGATTAGTGCCCTCCGTGTCGACTCTGATATCTAGTCGCTAGTACTTATTTTAGGCAGAGAAAGCATGCCATAAGTAGATTTGACAGTCCCCCACTGGGTTCGATGAAAGAAAGATCTAATCACAGTGGTTTCACTTCTGAGGGGATATACTGAGGACTTAACATAATCTCAGCCAATTAATATTTCTCAAGTGTTATATATTCCGATATCCATATCCACCTTAACAAATGTATTGTATCATTTTCAAGCACAACTAACATACTTGGCCATTCTGTGGTCATATATATTTTAGTATAATGACCGCTAAACAGTAAAATTGAATGTCGTCTAATAGCTATGCCAGGTTTTAATGTCAATAGTCTCTTTCCTGTTGCAAAATAAACGTATTCAATCTTAAATGATCATTTTGTGTATATTTTTTTAATTATTTTTCATTTTATATTTTATTTTATTATTTTGTAAGTAGCCACACTGTCTGTTACCACTGATTTGCATGTGTGCACCTATTTTCATTCTGAAAATTTTATTTTTTAAGTATTTCTGTCAGATGTTCGTACAACATTTAGCACATTTAGCATGTTTTTACGACTTCTATAATTTGAAATATATGTGAAACTGCTTAAAGATGTTTATAGTATGTTTGTAAAAAAAAATATCAAGCCTAAAATTAATGCTATTCAGTTGCTGGGGCATTTCAGTGCCTTATTTGTTCTTGCTGGGTTGGTTAAAGTGCAAAATACCTTTTATTTTATTTTATTTAAAGGACATTTTGTGTGCAGCTCTATTCATGCAAAAAGAGCCTGAATCATTCCTAATTTTACCTTACAGCACCATGTCTTTCTGCATTTCATAATGGCAAATTGTGAGTGTAAAATAATGAATAGACTGGTGTGCTCAGGCAGTGATGGGCTTTGTGAACATAATGTGTGCCTCGGAGGATTGGAAATACTGTGATTTTAAGCTGTGTCTTTAACAATAGGATAACAGACCCGCTCTGAGACTCTAGTGCCAGTTTGGGTTGTATTACGTTCCGCAGGGGAAACTAGTGGTTATGGGAGTTATCGTCATTCTGTTCTGGCTAACTATATGCTGTTGAGTCTCTGCCATCAGCAGAAGTACATGATAGGTGATCCAAAATCACAAAACAAACCCCCACTCTTTTCTTAAGGTATTTTTTCTTTATTTTCAAAGATGAAAGATAAGCAATGGACATACACATTCATTTAAATCAGTTAAAAATCTGGTACATTGAATGCAATGATTATATTTTTAGCCTTTTTGCCTCTCTTTTTATTTATATGAACTAGCAATTCTTATGAATAAATTGAGGTTAGTAAAGTCCATTAGTTTTAGAATAAAATGTATTTATTTATTATTGTATTGTTGTTGTGGTTGTATTTAAGTATTCATAATTATGTAATGTATTGTTTATTTCTTATTTTTAGTTTAGTTTTTTTTAATGATTATTATTTAGTTATGAAACAAATAGCATATTTAATGTAAACATGATACATCCCATAATAATGTGTCCAACTGATGTCAATAAAACTACCTAAAAACAAACCTAATTATTTAGGATTTCCTTAAAACAGATTGGTTAACTAAAACTAGTCGTTCGGGACATAAACCAACTAGCTGCAAATATGTAGTTTTGCACATCCCTAATAGGCGAAAGTAAAGTTAACAAGAAAAGTTGAGGAAGAATAAATGTTGCGAGCCAGATTCAAACTCATGTTACCCACGTCAGCACCACAGCTCAAAAAAATTATGATTATTTTGGATTGAACAGCACACTTTAGTCACCGAACTTGTGTTATAGTCGTATTAGATTTTATCTGCTTTTGATTAAAATCATTGTTAAAATAGTTTTAAAATGATAAATGAGATATACATGTAATACACCCATAAGTGTTTACTCACTGTGCTTAAATATCTGATTATGTTTTAAACCCTTACAAAATCCCTGTTCTGAATGACAAAGCGCCACACTTCCACCTACGGGTATGTTTAGAGTCACACAGAAAGACTTTCTTACATAATGATTAAGGAACAGGAAGCTTGTCAGTGTGAGATGTTGTTTGATGGAAAAGGAGGGATTCAGCTGGGAGATTCTGGTGGGAAACAGGTGTTATCTGAAAGAAGTGTTTGCAAAATCACACAGGACATTGCTTTTCGTGTTTATGGCTGCATTGTGCTCCAGAGGAGGTCCCTAGATGTGGGGCATTTTTTTTTTAAAAGTCTTAACTTTTCAAGGTCTACTAAAGAACTATGTATATTCCCACTTTAAACCTGCACTTTGCGTCTTTTGTGTTGCATAAAATGGGGCCAAGGAGTCATTTTGCCCATTTTCTTTCACAGTGGTACCGAGTTTAATCATGTTTCTCAAGGGACAGCGTGTGAATTTGAAAAAGGGGCTTTGTGCAAGGAGGTACAGACTCCCAGAAGAGCGTATGGACATAAGAAATGAGTCCTGTCTGAAGCGCATTAATGTTCTCATTTGGCATTTGATAGGTGTGCGAGGCCTGGATGTTACCTCACTGAGAGCCAGTTAGGAGAAAGGACACAGCATGCTTCATCCTCACACCTCTTAACTGTTTGAGACGGATGAGTGATTGAAACAGACACTGATATCATGTTACAGAGAGTCCTTGAGCCGCATAATACATGTTATTGTTGCTTGGTGGCGGGTGAAAAAAAAAGTATTGTTCCTAATTAGTGTATTTCATTCTTTTCTGCACTGAAACTTTTTTTTTTTACTGGTCATGTTTTTGTACATGAAGCATGAATGATTTTTGAAGTCTTTTGAAATATTTTGACTTATTTGTTGTCAGTTAAAACAGTAACCACTCATACTTTTTCAAAACCCTTAACTTTATGTAATTTTATGTTTGAATAACATCTCAAATTCTGATTACGATTAGGGCTGCAACAAACGATCGTTTTGATAATCGATTAATCTAACGATTATTAGAGCGATTAATCGACTAATCGTCGATTATTTCACTGATTAATCAGTAGACATTTATTGATTATTCAGCTTTTGCAATTAGTTAAAATATTTAGTTATACATATTCAATGTTAAACAAATAAATTAAGGTAATCGCTTTTGAAAGTCATATTATGTAATTACAATTAATTAATTGAGCGACTGTGACACTCAGAGATGTGGCTCACATTTATTTTTTGATAAACTATTTTATTCACAACATAATCTCTCTTAACATAATCCACATTAATGCAGGTTCTTACATTAGGTCATATGAGATCAAACGTCTACTCGCTAACAAAAAGATTTGTCGACAATTTTTTATTGTCGATAATGTCGACTAATCGTTTCAGTCCTAATTACGATTTTAAAATGCAATTGAAAAAGTTTATTATTTATTTATTTATTTTAAATTGAACAGCCTCTGTGATGTAATCTAAAGGGGAAAGTTGTTTTAGAGATGGTGCATTTTAAAAAAAATAATAATTATTATTTTATTTTGTTTTAGCAGCATTTACTGGAAAACGAGCCACTCTGAGACACTATTATCATGAGTATGTTGTGTGTAAATGAACACAGTGCTGCGCTTCACTCTGAAACATTTGTTTACTCTGAAATGTATTTAATTATATTGTCTTTGTGATTTGACAGTCGTACTAAGTCATATCACGATTTCAGTTTTACTTTGATTAATCATGCTTCCCTATTAGGTTTTTTAGTTACTGTACAACTGTATACAGCGATGGTGGAAAAAGCTGCATGTGAACAAGGCTTCAACTCCAAAAGCTCAAGCTCATTAAAAATTGTATAATTGAAAAAACCATACATCTTATTTTGGGTGATCATCACATGTAAATACACATTAGCTCAGTCAGTGTGCCTTTGTTATACAAGTTTCTCTCTTCGATCTAAAAATAATTTGGTTGTCAAGTTTACCCTGGCAGACAAACAGATGTCATTTTTAGCTCTCCTTTCATGAAGTTTGCACACAGTAACTTTATCAAGCAAAACTAAATGAGGGAGAAAGCAACACAGTGTTTGAGAGGGAGTGAGCGAGAGGTCATTTGGGGTTGTTTGGATTTTCCATGTGTGATTTCCAGCAGGCTGGTGTGATGTTTCCAGCCAGCGCACCATGTTAGGACACAGTCAGACAAGCGCACTTGCACTCAATTGCATGTCCACACAAACACACACACACTCTCCCTTGCGCACACACAGGAAGCATGCTTAATTGCTCCATTAAAGAAAACAGCTCCAGACTGAGTCCTTCCACTCTTTGTTTCCAGATACTTTTCTATCACAGGAAGAGAAGCTTTCAGTGTTCTAGAGCTCTTTCAGTAGCGGACTTTCATATGTGTACACACTTTCAGGGCTTTTAACATCAAGCACACTGCAGTGAGTGGTTTACTGTGACTCAAGACTAGCAGTACTAGTGGTTCCTCAGTTCCTGTGCTTTCTTCTGTTTGACTGTGAAACATATTCAAAACCCATTTTACATTCATAATGTGAAGTATTTAAAGAGAATACATTTAGGGAAGGACTTTTTTTTTTTTGCCTGTGGCCCCCTTTGGTAGAAACTTGAGTAGCCCTGGCGATGTCATCCAAAGAGGAAAGTCCTTTTAGAGATTATTTTATTTTATTATTTTATTTTATTTTACCAGAAACAAGTAATAAGAAAATATTTTTAATTTAACAAAAATATATTTTAACTTAATTTTCACTTTAAATTTATAATAAATAATATTAATAATAATAATAATTATTATTAATATGAAATGTGTATATTTTCCCTCTCTTTTTTTATGTAACAATTTTAAAGTTAAACTTTTATTCTTAAATTTTACAGTGCTTGGTTCAACTTCTGTAGTTTTTTTAAATTTTTTTTTTAAATGTGCTTTATGAATAAAGTTTGACTTGAAAGTTCATAGTGATGACCAGGCTCACTGAATATATTTGATTTTTACCCGATTGTTCTTATCAAGTATTGGTCCATCTGATCATGTCCATGACTTTCCTCTCAGAATTGGTTTCTCTAAATAATCGTAGCAGTTTTGGCGGGATGAGGGGTATCCACTGGAAGAGAAAAGATTGTCCGTTACGGTCTCTTGCCATCTGGCCTTGAATTTCCTCTCAGACCCTCCGTCTGAAAATGGCTTGTCTCTTGCCATCTGGCCTTGAATTTCCCCTCAGACCCTCCCTCTGAAAATGGTTTGTGGACGGAGGGGTGTCATCATGTTACAGGCTCTTCCCGTCACAGAGGACAGCTGGCTAACTCTAATCAGATGGTAGCAGGCATGTGTGTACACATAAGCGTGTGTCTGTGTGTGTGTGTGAATGGCTTTATCTGGCAGGGAAAAAGTTGGCCGCACCCCTCAGTCCTGCTCTCAGGGAAACACCTGCATTGAGCCTACAGATCGTATCAGTCTAAGCTGACTGACTCCCAGAGAGGGGATTGTTCAGACCACCATCTGCTTTTGGAGGCTGACCTTTACTTATAACCATATGGCTATTTGTCGTTCCTCACCGTTTATGCTTGTGCAATAAATGAGCAGGTAGATGATAAGTATGTTAGCGGGACTGGACAATGTAGTGACAGTCAAGTCAGAATACCTTGATTTATCATAATCAAACTTCCGCACGTGTCGTGTAGCTGTGTATTTTGATTAAAGTTGTTCAGAAAGGTGGAGTGAAGTCTTTTCGGTACACTAATGTAAGGATGTAAAGCATCTCAATTCAGCTCTTTCTAAAATTAGCAGTTGAGTAAAGTGCGGTTGAAAGAAGTTCTCTGAATTTTTAATGATGTTTGTGGGACATTTTATGTTATTGGAAAAGTATTATAATGCATAGTTGTTAATTGATCTGTCACATTTCTGTTTTTCAGTTACACATAAACATTTAATCGTATTTTAATAAATATAAATTTGACCATAATCATTAAATATTAAATAGTTATTATAATACATTTTATATGTTTATAACATATAATATTATTAATTTAGTTTATTTTTATTATTATTAAATTAAATTTAGGTTTTATATGATAACAACAAATAACTATTATATATTTTGTATTAATACAATTATTGTTGTTGTTGTTATTATGTTTATAATTATAATGTCACAAAATTCCACCTGAACTTTCTTCAATAATAATAATAATTGTGATTTTAATATTATTTAAAATTATATCTATCGTTGTTCTGTTCTGTTCTTCATTGTTGTATTCTGTTGCTAAAAATATAATGTAAACCAATACATACATTGTTGATCTCTGTGATGCCCATGGAAATCAGATATGAATATTGCAGTCTCAGTTTGGGCACTGAGTTTAGACTCGTCATTCCTTAGTCATGGACCTCATGCAGAAAGTCTTTGTGTTGTTAGTTTAGGCCATTATGATTTTAATAGCAGCCCGAGACCTCGGAGTCATCCATCAGGCCTGGCAGGGCAGCAGAGCCATTGTCCCATAGATTTGGGCTTTCTGTCCTGCCCGTCACCATCACACCCTGAGGCCAACACCCCGATACTTGTGGGTCATTTGAAATGGTCAAAGCTTATCAAAGATTGTTGAGGTGAACCAAATTGTTTTATCCAATTTCATCACTTTTCTGAGAGATATTTTAGTTGACAAGATGATTGCCATATGATGAACTTGAGTGCAAGAGTGAGTGAGCCACGCGTCTCAGCTTCTGACGTCACCCTTACTTTTCAATGACCCATGCAGTCTAAACTCTCTTCAGACAGACTCAGCATGGAGAATGGAGACTTGAGCTAGTGTTATCTGAAATCAAAGCAAAGAAGGGTTGGCCAGAGAGCCATGAGAAGAACATTAGCAATTTTACTGTATTATCACACCTTAAAGGGACAGTTCACCCAAAAATGAAACTTTTGTCATCAATTACTCATCCTCATGTCATTCCAAACCAACTTTTCTTTTCCTACAGGACAAAAGAAAAATTTTGTAGACTGCCTTCAATGTTTTAATGTGGAAAAAAAGGATGCAAAAACATTATGAAGTAATGTATCAATACTATACTCACTAAATAAAAACATGCACTATATTCCAAGTTTTCTGAAGCCATATGATAGCTTTGTGTAAGAAGCATACTGAAATGTAAGCATACAGGATTGTTATGACAGAAATCTCATTGTTGGGTGAATTGTCCCTGTCGGACATAGTACCAGTTGCTTTAGAAACTGAAAAATCCTGAGAAAAGCACTCAGCTTTGGATATCACAGCATAAATCACATGCTTTCATTTAGTTAGTTGGAAGAGACAGACAGCAGAGAAAGCTGTCAGTACACAATGACTGACGAGCTCCATTTTTGGCGCCATCTTTCCCCTCTAAAGACACGCTGAGGTTAACCCTGCGTCAGTGTGAGGTCCATTTATCAGCTCGCTTTTAATTGCAAACCGTGGGTGTTCCTCAGAGCTGCTTTACTTTGTGCTGATCAAGCTAATATTGTAATTTTATGACCTTTAACCTACTACATCCTCAGTGGATTTTGTGGCCTGCCCTCCACCAGCATAACATCAACACTTTTGTAATGCCACTGATTCAGATGATTTAGATGTCCTGTTATTGGTGGATTGTCAGCCATTTATATTATACTATGTTATTTATTATATATAATCCATAATAATTCATAATACTAATTATATCAATTATATAATATATGTAATATATCCTATATATATATAATATATATATATATTGTATTATAGATATATATGTATTAGGACTGCACGATTATGACAAAAATCATAATTGTTGATTATTCCCTTGAAACTGTAATTGCGATTATTAATTTTGATTATCACAATTTACATTGAATGATGTTTTGAATAGCTTTATACCATTGTTTGACTGGCAACCACATGCTATATTATTATAAAAAAATAAACAAGCCGAATACACTCTTCATGAAAAACTTGTATTGCTTTTCTATAGCATTAAGCCTCAAATGTCAACTATACATCAGGTTGGTTTCTTCTTTAAATAAAAAAACTAGTAAAAATATGCATGGTATTATAAACATTAAAATACATGGAATTATAAATATCAAAAATATAAATATACCGAACATGATGACTAAACTTTTCTTTCAGTATTATTTTATATTATCTCATACAATCACTGTACTGTTTGTAAAGGAGTGTTGAGTAATAATCAGCTGTCATTCAGTAATTCTGAGATGATAGTGTTGTTTATCTTATCTCTTTTTGAGAGCGAGCTAGTCTTTTTGATCAGTTTATGCTCTGATTTTTCTACCAAACTCCACAGGGGAGACTTTCAGAACTCAGCACTCGTCAACAGGCTCTCTCACTCTCTCTTTCTCTGTCCCTGCATTTCAGTGCATCCGTTAAACCACATCTTGTACTGTTCTTGGTCAGATTCAACTCCTGTGTTTACTTTTAACATTTTTTGTCATCACTCACTTTTAATGATTCTGTGTTGTTGAGCGAGTCATCACCAAACCTGAACACATTTCTAAGAGAAAGAATGAATTATGCAGCAGTAAGCATGCTTACAGCTGGCCGTTTGGAGTGTCTTTGATCTGAGAGCAGAGTGTGCATGAATGCCCGCATTGTGAGCGTACAGAGTGTGTTAGTGTGTGTGTACGTGAGTGCTTGTGTTTGGAAGAATAGTGAGGCCCAGGTCTGGGTTAGAAGAGATTACACTGCAGGCACATTGGGTAAAGGCTAGCTAGACTAAATACCCTGACGCTGCTTGTTGGCTGGCGGTCAGATATTGTCCTTAAAGGACTAGTTCACACAAAAATGAAATCATCTACTCACCTTTATGATGTTCAAAAATGTATGATGTTCACTATAAGCTCAGTAGTTCATATTCACATAATACTTTCATAGCTCCATCTTTCAAGTCTTCAGTGTCATAGTATTATATGAGGAATAGACAATAAAGTTGTTATGCACGTATAGTATTTGCCTATGCCATATCATTCAAATTGCATTTTTTATTTGAATTTAGTGTAATTAATTAAATTAAATTAAATTAAATTTTGTAAAAATCAACTAAAAAAAGTAATTTAATTTACTGTACTGTACTGTAATCAAACATTTAATTTAATATGAATTACTGTGAGTTGTAGGACAGCAACTGGCTAATGTTAAATTATATGAAAATATAACAAACAATATATTGACTTCTGAGCCATTTTTAGTCTATTCAATGATTTACTCGTCTGCCACAATATTGTATTTGAATTATCTTCATTTGATGTAAGTCATCAATTATGGTTATTATAATTTTAAAAAATTAGATAATTAGACCTAGTTTGTGTTGTACACTAGTTCAGCTAATTCTTCATGTGTACTGTGTATTTAAGATATATTTATAGTCGTCACTATAGTACTGGTGTATTGGTGTAACCTTAAATACTTTAGTTTGAAGTCACTGAAATAATTTGTTTACAAAATGTAAATAAAGGTTATATAATGTTATATAATGTATTTCTTTATTTTCTCTTACAGGTCGTAACGAATTAATCGCCAGATACATCAAACTCAGAACGGGAAAGACACGGACGAGAAAGCAGGTTAGTGGAGCTGCTTTAAGTTCTGAGCGTGACATGAAATAAATAATAGAGGCTATTTCCAGTAAATTCTCATTGTGATGAGCCAGACTTTGTTTATGGCTTCATCCAAACGTTGTCTCGCTGGCTTACTGCCTTCCTTAGTTACCAAAGCGTTCTTCACTGAGTGGACACCTGTTGCTTTGTGTTCTCAATTCAGTGCAAATCTTTACAATTTTACCGTAAAGTCAGTTTGACTTAAAAACTGAATTTTTAACTAATTAAATAGCCGATCACTTTCTTTCTTTCTTGTTCCTGAACAAATGACGTGAAAGGCTGTGTTGGATGTTCTGTTTGTAATTAAAGCGCATGTTTTTGTGGCTAATGGCAGGGGGCCTTTCATCTCCATGGTTACAAAATGCTCCTTTTGTGTGTGTGTGTGTGTGGCCAGGTTTCCAGTCATATCCAGGTTCTTGCCCGGAGGAAATCCAGAGAATTTCACTCCAAGCTAAAGGTACATGCCAGTCTAGGTCTGTGGGTGTATGTGTGTAGTTTCTCAGGCCATATCTGTACTGAACAGTGTGTGTGTGTGTGTGTGTGTGTACGAGCGCCCTGCTGTTTGGCTGTCTGTAACCTAGATTTCCTGCTTGTGACTGGACTGCTTAGTATGCAGTCAACTGGCTAACTTCTTTTCTTCACCATGTTTGTCCGTTTTCTTCCTGTTTCGTACAAAAGTGTGTTTGTTTTGGAAAGGCGTTGAAATATTTAATGTGTGATACACGGGTTGACTTGAGTAAAGTTGTTCAAGGACAATCACAATGCAGTGTGAAGGTCAAAGGCAGACATGACCCCTTTAGACATTATTCAGTATGTGAGTATCTATCCAGTTGCAAAATTTTCAGACTTGAGACCTTCAGACTCGATTATATATATATATATGCTACCGTATCATTTCTCCAGTCTTCAGTGTCACATGATCCTTCAGAAATCATTGTAATATGCTGATTTGGTGATCAAGAAACATTTCTTATTATTATCAATGTTGTGCTGCGGCAAAATAATTGTGCTGCTTAATATTTTGTGGAAGCCATGAAACATTTTTTTTCAGGATTTTTCTATTCTAGAAAGTTCGAAAGAACAGCGTTTATTTGAAATGGAAATCTTTTGTAACATTATAAAGACATAAATGTCTTTACTGTCACTTTTAAACTATTTAAAATGCTTTTGCTAAATAAAAGTATTAATTTATTTTTTTAAATCTTTCTGACCCCATATATACATATATTTTAAAAAGCAATCTTTTAATATTGTATTAAAATAACAATAATTCTAAATTGTCATTGTACTATACAACATAATGCATAGTGGTGTGTTGATGCTGATGCTGTCATTGGCTGACCTGAGGATGTCAAAGGATCATGATTTTGAGCAGCTGTGGCATCTCGTGGTTAAATAGCGAATGACAGTCCACTGGCAAAACCTCTGATTAATTTTTTCTTTTTCTTTCTTTCTTCTTTTTTTATTGTGGTGCTTTTGCCAAGGGAGAAAGAGCGGGAATAGGATTGGTTACTCATTTAATTTGGCAGTTTCTATGATGATACAAAAGGCTCTTCTTGAAGCATATGCGCTCCAGTACCTGTCAGTCTGCTTGACCACAATGCAACACATTTATCAGACAGTTTGTCTGACTGCTGCTTTCATGCGCTGTAGCTGACTGCTTAACAGAGCTCACATATAAGGTGTATTTATACACATAAGTTTGTCAACAAACATGAAAGTAAATGAGATATTAATCACCACACAACAAATAACTAAGAGTGATGATGATAAAAGCAAACAACAGCATTGTGCATAAAATCAAATCTAACCACATGCTTTACGCGCTGTGCATTCTCTAGTTATGGCAACATTTGAGGGATATTGGTGGCCTAAAGTGTTTGTCGATTGAAAGCAATTCACATGTCGTAGTATCTGACTCATAAAGTTCTGTGCTGAATTTAATTTCATTTTTTTTCCTTAATTTCCTTTTTTAATTTCCTCTTTGAGTTCCTCACGTACAGTTTATCTCTGCTATATGCAGTATTCAGTGCTTACATAAAACTATTTAAGTTTTGTATAGAAAGTAAATATTAAGGTGACACAGAAGTTCTTTAGTTTATTCATTTTTAACATTTTCCATTTTCAGATTCAAAGGTCAATGGCAAAACTATTTTCCCATTTAGCTTGTATAGTGAAGCATGGTAGAGCCGTTTAAATGGGCATTATTTATTTTTCACAGCGTCACGTCTTAAGAAAACTAATTCATTTAAAGAAATTATGAGACCCTTTGCCCTTGAGCCAGGGTTCGATTTTATTTCATCTAATAAAATAATAGGTTTTATAGCAGTAACAGTGCATGAGCTAAATCTTCTCTGTCGTTGAAGGACCAGACCATGAAGAATGATGCGATCAACAGGATGGCGGCCATGTCTTCAGCGCAGATCGTCTCGGCCACGGCCATCCACAGCCGGCTGGGGCTCGCGGGACTCCCTCGACCCACCTTGCCTGGGGCAACAGGGGTACGAGATGCCCCAGACCACTTTAAAACCAAAAATTTAAAACCATTTAAAGGACAAGCAGAAGAATATACCCATCATGCATTGGTATTGTTTTACACTATAACACTGCAATACATTTTACTCCTTTTCTAGATTTGGCAAGTGTCAACAGGGCAGCCTGGTTCCTCACAAGAGTAAGTGTATATAACTTAGATTGACTTAAATATACATGGCTGAGTTTGTACATAATAAAACGTGTACAAACAGATTCTTCATTAAAAATGACACCTTGTGATAATCACCTCTGTTGTTCCTCAGTGTGAAGCCGTTCGCACAGCAGAATTACCCCATCCAGACGGCCACAGCCATCGCAGGTGTGTATACAATCAGAGCACACCTCGCTTTTCAGAACGATGAGCTTTGTAAAAATCGACGCGTTTCAGAAAGGCGGGGCACAGAGGAGAAACAATAATGTACAGTATGTGGAAAATAATGTGTTTTTTTAACCTTAAAACGCATAAACACATTTCATTACACAAAATAATGTTATTTTTTTAGCAACGTCATATGACCCCTTTAACAGATGCCTTTGAACTTAACTATACATTTATGCATGTGTAACTTTGCATATACCTACTTAGATTTTGCATATTTTTAAAAGAATAATTCTGGCTCTTAGGTTTGCTTGCTCAAAGCTGTTGCTTTGGATCAAAACATCTACTTTTTGTTTATTAATGCATTTATTAATTTATCAATAGTTTATTAATATATTGTATTAATAATTTATAAAAATAATTGTGTTTATAATATATATAAATTAAAATTATGCTATCATATTAATATAATTTCATGATAAATTAATATCTATATTATTAATTTATAATTTTGTTTATATAATATAAATAAATAAAATTATATTAATGACATCATATAAATATAAGAAGTACATTGGTGAAAAAATATTAAACTATTATTAAATTTATATTATTCATGTATAAGTTTGTTTCTATATTATATAAATAAGTGCTATATTATACTCTTATTTATTAATATTGCAATATATTATATTAACATTAAACATATAAATAAATATAAATAAAAAATGTATGTATACTATCATATATCATTTAATGTAAGAAGTATATTATGTGGTGTAAGAATTATGAATAAAAAATGACAGTATATTTATTCTGTTTAAATGTCTCTTAATGGCTTTCATCTTATTGTTTTAATACATGGCTCATGTTTTGAAATGCTGTGTTTGTGTGTGCAGCTTACGAGTCCCCCACACCCCTGGCAGCCGCAGGGCCGGCGTGGCACGGGCGCTCTATCAGCACCTCTAAACTGCGGCTGGTGGAGTTCTCCTCCTTCCTGGAGCATCAACGGGACCCAGATTCAGTAAGTCAGCACACGTACCCAGAACCACTGCAGAGACAGCGACAGAAGAGCAGCCTTGACCTGCTTTAGCAGCCGCAGCGCAGCTCCTCTAAAATACAGCTTCAGTACTGAAGACCTACATGTTTTACACACAACAAGCACATTTTCGGCAGCTCTGCAATTTTTATTACTTCATAAACATTATAAAATAATATATTTTACATTTATTTTAAAATATAATATTTATATATAAAAATAAATATACTATTTTGTATCTTTATAATAAATTAAAGTACCGGTATATATAATAAATATTACAGTAAATAATACAAAAATATGCATTTTATTTATTTACTTTATTGCATAAATATAATTTTACGTGATGAATAATAAAAAAAAAAAAATGAATCAGACTTATTAACAGCTTATGTTGTTTATACAAACTACTTTGAATTTAAATGTAAAGATCAATTTTAGTAGTATTGCATGATTTTATTTGCATATACTTGGTGTTGGTGAGAGATGACTGATTTTGCAGTTATCCTTGGATCATCGACCTTGTTGTGATGCTTTAGAGAAATGCAAATCTACTGACACCAGCTGCAGGGCAGTTGGCTCTCATTAGAGATGGTCACGATGACCGAGGTCACATCCTGCGTTTTTCCTGATCCACTGATAATGATGGAAATCTACAGAACCTCAAATCTCCGCCAAAATCATTTCGAGTCATTTTCAGCTCAATTTAAACGAAGCGCTTAGCTAAAACAGATCTTGTCTTGTAAACTAGAAGAATCCAGAAGTGTAGCTTCTAAGAAGTGGGACTCACTCCCTTAAGTGTCTTCCAATCATGAGACCTATTTAAGCACTGATCTGACTACAGTCAAGAAAATGAAGACAAAACGGCATGTGTAGATTAAATGCGAGACCCGGGAAGAACTTCTCGTGACCTACAGGTTACCAAAATGCCTTGCCGTCCGTGTTAAAGCAGACCTGTGTAATCGATCATGTTGGCAGCATCGCTATGAAATGCTTGTTCCTCTGGTCTGGCGTGACAGCGGCTATTAATCTTGCGTTTGTAGCCATACGCAGAACGAGTTGCGTTCTCAATACAGTCACACAAACGTTCAGCTTTGGGGAAGAGGTTCAGAACGTACCTGAAATACGTCTCAAATACAATCTGAAACGCTTCATTTCTCACACAAACAACATTTGGGAATAGCACTGAACTCGTTGAAAACTATAAACTATAGTTAAAAACAAAAGCTTAAGCAGTTATTCTTTCGCAAAATATCTTAGTATTTTAGTTCATTTTCTATAGCCAGTAGTAATGTTGCCTTGATCTAATTATACATCTCTTTCTGCAGTACAACAAGCATATATTTGTGCACATCAGCCAGACGAATCATTCGTACAGAGATGCGCTCCTGGAGACAGTGGACATACGTCAAATCTACGACAAATTTCCTGAGAAGAAGGGTGGGCTGAAGGAGCTGTTTGGAAAAGGACCTCAGCATGCCTTCTTCCTGGTCAAGTTCTGGGTGAGTCTTCAGCGTTTGACCGTTTGAGCAGCTGAGTCGTGGCATAGCTCTTAGCACATTGACCTGTGGTGCTCATGCAGTCATTCTCCAATCACATTTCCTTCTTTTCCCTGCACTTTTCCCCAGTTTTTCATAGTTTCTGTAATTTACACAATGGTGTTATTGCATTGTAGTGAGATTTATTGTGAATATATTTATAAGTGATAAGGTTTATAATAATTCGTAATTTATTTTAGCAGTTTTGTACACATTTTATTTTCACTTTTGGGCTCTTTTAAAATAAATACTTATTATATAATATAAAAAAACTTTTCATATTAAAAGACAGCATTTTCAATACAAAAACTTTAAATTTTAATAACTAATTATTAATAGAGGTGCCTCTATTGAGTATTTTGGCTTTGGCTTAACAAAAAAATAAATCTAATATAAACTTTCATTTAAACATCATTAATGTTTATGATGGCTTTTATAAGTCTGGAATAAGGGTAATTCATATAATAATTCATAATTAATTTCAATTTTTATACACATTTTCACTTTTGGCTCTTTTTTTAATGTAAATTTTAATACAATTTTAAATGTTAATAAAAATTTTATAATAAATTTAACATTAAATGATTTCATAGCCAGTATAAAACGTAAAAGTTTGATAACATTATAAATATGAATGTTTTTTGAAGTATGTGCAATTTTGGGTTTATTTAAAAATATATAATAATGTTAAAATGTCATATTGATAATATTAATATTAACTATTCCTATAATAATAATATTAACTATTATTATTTTTTAAAATATTGTCAAATATAAAACGTTAAATATTGATAACTAATAATAGATAGTCTTTTCTTTAAGTATGGACAGTTTTGAATTTATTTAAAAAATCATTTTATATTAAATATAAGCTTTAATCGTAAACTTTAAATTGTATTTAGCATTTTTAATATTTATCTTTAAATAAACACTACAATTAACTTTAACTTAAATTAATATAAACTTTAAATTGTTATATGTATTTATCATTTTGAATTTATAAAAAAAAAAAAATCATATTAAATATAAACTTTAAATTGTTATGTATTTATCATTTTGAATTTATTAAAAAAATATTTTTATATTAAATATAAACTTTAAATTGTTATATGTATTTATCATTTTGAATTTATAAAAAAAAAAAAATCATATTAAATATAAACTTTAAATTGTTATGTATTTATCATTTTGAATTTATTAAAAAAATATTTTTATATTAAATATAAACTTTAAATTGTTATATGTATTTATCATTTTGAATTTATTAAAAAAATTATTTTGATATTAAATATAAACTTTAAATTCATTAAGTCATTAAGAGTTTATCTTGAAGTTAGAGTTTATCTTGAATTTATCTTGAAGTCAGAGATTATCTTGAAATAAACTCTAAAATTAACTTTAATTTAAATGTAAAAATGTATATTTTTTTAATGATGGCTGATCTGGGTAAAATCTATCCATAAAATAAATTTGAAAAATAGACTTCTATGATGTAAAAGCAGCCAAAGTTGAAGAATCAGCCATATATCAGCATTATGAAGGTTTCTGCCACACTGTTGTAGATTTCAGCATCAGCTGTTGAAAAACTGTGTCCGTTGAGCACTAGTCACCTGCATAGGTTTGAATTGAGGCAGCTGAACTGGTTCAACACGTTCCTGTTTGATTAAAGTGCAGCGTTAAAGCCAGCAGTGGCGTATTTAATCCAGGGTGGTCTGAATGAGAAACAGCGCGCGCTGTCCTTTAATACGGCTGATGCTGGATTTGATAGAGAGCCTTTATTTGAACACCTGCCGCTCTGAGTGACAGGTGCAAGCGCAGGAGCGGACCAGACCACCACATCCTGTACAGACTCATAGAAAGGACATTCAAACACCGCTCTCTGGAGGTTAACACTTATTACACTTTTGCATCAGATACTAGTTTTGGATGGTGGTCTGTGCTGGCCAGTAATCTTATTTTATAGCCTTGAAATCTCTAAGACTGTGCAAAGAAAAAAAAAAGTTTTTCAACAGTGTCTGACGATGTACTCGCTGTTTTAAAATAAACTTGCAAAAAAGTTTCATTAAATGCAGCTGTAAAAAAATAAATGAATAAAAAAAGACGCCAGTGATTCCAGGTGTCTGTGGCGTTGATGAATATCACAGGAGGCTCTATTCACAGCTTAAAGTGCCCAAAGAGTTTACTGTTAACATAAAGCACCTTTTATTTATTAGCATCTGACATATTCATTTGCTCAACTGTATGCAAACGAAGGGGTGGAATTCAACACATTTGCTTTTGTAAATGTTTTCTCTCCATCTGTTTATTCATTTGATCTAATGTGTCCGCAGGCCGACCTCAACTGTAACATCCTGGAGGATTCTGGTGCATTCTACGGCGTGACCAGTCAGTACGAGAGCTCAGAGAACATGACCATTACCTGCTCAACAAAGGTCTGCTCCTTCGGGAAACAAGTGGTTGAAAAAGTTGAGGTGAGGCGTGGAAATAAAGCTTCTGTATAAAAAGATGTATTAAAACATTAAAATGTTGTCATATTGAAAATAAACTCAATTTACTATATATACGTATTGTTTACTTATTTTACGCCATATTACTATTAATTTGCGTATAATTTTATTAACATTTACTTTTTCATTAACTCAATTTTTAAAGTTCATTTAATATTTAACATGTTCCTATATTGTAATTATTGTAATATTTAAAACCATATACACAAAACATTTTTTAAATAAATATTTTTTTAACAATTTTTCTAGTATCTTTTTATTTTCAATACTGTAATATTTAAAATCTTTTTTAATGGTTCATATGTGTTTTTATATACAATTATATGTCATTTTATTTGCATATATGTAATGTTAAAGTTAATTTAATATATTAAGTATTATGCATTATATTTAATATAATTTAAATGTAATTTTTTTAATAATAAAATTATTACATTTTACCACACAATATTAATATTATTATACTATACTATATTATTATTAATATATACACATGCGCATATATATATGTACACATGCATTATATGTAATTTTGTATTTTTATATATATAATATGTAATATATTGTATAATATGTAATTATAAAATGTCAACCGTATTATTTAATATAACATTTTTTATTTCAATAATTTATTTTTTGTCTCTTCTGGTAGACGGAGTATGCGCGGTTTGAGAACGGCCGTTTTGTGTACAAGATCAACCGGTCTCCCATGTGTGAATACATGATCAACTTTATCCATAAGCTCAAGCACCTGCCTGAGAAGTACATGATGAACAGCGTACTAGAAAACTTTACCATCCTACTGGTAGGTCCTACAATTCCCATGTCATTTGTAAATGCACATGTGTAAATATGAATATGTATTCAGCGTCAAATGTGGTCTTGTGTTGCCGATTGCTAAAAGCATCAATTCCTGCACCGTTCCCGCAGGTGGTGACGAACAGAGAAACTCAAGAGACCCTACTGTGCATAGCCTGTGTGTTCGAGGTGTCCAACAGCGAGCACGGCGCTCAGCATCACATCTACAGACTGGTCAAAGACTGAATCTCCTCGACTCACACGAGTAACACTCAGAGCAGACTGCCCACAGAGAGTGAAAAAAACTCAACAGTGGAGACTTTAAACTCACTGAGGCTTTTAGGCTACACAGCTGACGACCGCCGAGGATGGCAAAGCCTAACGGACTAAGAAAAGCCTTTGAATGACTCACGACCTCATTTTAAGTGGCTGTGCCTCTGCCAGTCCCACCTAGAAGGCTTTTGTCATGTTTTGGGCGAGGTCTGGAATGAATAATTACATTATAATTTGTTTATCACTTGTGTTTTGGTGTTTATTTTTCTTTAACCTGTTGTATGCGTGAAATGGTACGGTTTTGTTACTTTGTTCGGATGTCTGTTTAACTTGGTTGATGTTTTAAACCAACATTGTGTTTTTGAAAGAACGTTGCTTGTATAAAATCGTATTGTCATAGTACATGAAAGCTTTTTTTTCTGTTGTTCAACCTTTTATTCTCACACTACATGTCAAAGACTTCGCCCCTGGTATTTTTTGACCTTTAGTGGATTTAACTTTAATGAAAGAGCATAAAAAGGTACTGTATTATTTATGTGGAACTACCTGCCTTACACTGCACATGGGCTGTTCCAGTGTGACCTACAGTTATATATACTAAAACACTAAGAAACAGATCATTTTCTTATTAGAAACTTTAAAAACAACAACAAAATTCAACCCTTAAGTTGTTGTTTATTTGTGAGTTTTCTTTGCATTTAAAGCTGAAGTAGGCCTATGTCATGTAATTTTCTGTTTAAAATCATATCCCAGATACAGAGACTGTGAGTAAAGCCATTCGTCGGTTAATTTTCGCGAAAACTATAAAGATTCTCTCAGTTGCGCTATGAAAATTTCCCCATTTGTTTTGAACGACCCGTCTAAACTCTGACTCGACCAATGGCGTGAGTTGGGGGCGGGGTTACCTGTTCCACCAATGACGTATTCGGAAAGCTGTTTTGAAAACAGATTTATTTTTGAAATTCCATTAGGTGGCGCTATTGGCGCAAAAATGACATACTTCAGCTTTCTGAAACTAGTGCGTTTTTTCTTCTCATAAGATATCATCATATCAGAACAGGCTACACAAGAAAGGGAATTTACATAGCAAAATCACCAAAGCATATCGTGCCTTAGTGTTTATCATCGCAGACTTCGTCTAATTGTGAGTAAAAGCAGGCTATATAACCTCACTTAACGTATGTATTTTGTCCCACATTTTTGTCAAGCCAGTCTAGGCGAAGTTAGGTCACATCTCTCTCGTACACCAAATAAACACATTCTATCACTTCTGTTCATGCCAAGTGAAAGGTGTTGAAAGTGCCTTTTGTGTTTTTCCAGCTCAGAAAATTGACACCAAAAAAAATTTGTAATTTGAGTCAGATTTGGATTCTATCACCATAATGCCTTTGACATTTTAAAAGCGGGGAGAAAAAATAATTAAATCGAAACCTGATAGAAAAAATGTTACTGCTCTCTCATTTTGATGGAAGGATATTTTAATTTTAGTAGGAATCAAATGACAGATCAGGAATTTCTTATCTACAATAAGAAGGCAGTTCGTTATGGTGTCATGTATATAGCGGAAGGGATTTCATGTACACGAAGGCATCAAGTGAAGTGACTTTAATTACAAAGACAAGCAGACTAATGAGTGACAGTTCACGTGCCGTCATTACTGTGGGTAAAATGACTCCTGAATCTGAATCAAACTGTTGATCGCAGTCTTATTTACCACATAAGATTGTGTTTTGTTTGTTTTTTGTCAGCCATGTTTTACATGATTTGCAGAGTATCTTTAACTGCATTAAAAGAGAACACTAATGTATTTGACGCAGTTCTTGTTTGTTTTCAGAACCTTTTGTCTGGAGAGCACTGAAACGTTCAGTTTGGTAGCTGTTTTTAAATAGGTGGACTCATGTCAAATAATTGTTTTCAGTTGTGTATATTTTCCTTGAGGGGAAGAAAAAAATAAACTTTTAGTGTTTGTACTGCAAACCGTTTTTCTTTGCGTTTCTATATTCTCTCCTGCACTAAATAATTAGTAGCATGCTTGTTTACACACACACACACACGTTGTTTTTGAGAAACAATTATATCACCATTTGAATTACATGTGGCTTGTTTTGATGGAGTCTGCGGGACTTTAAAAAAAAAACATAAGTAATGCTTCTTACAATCACTAGGTGGCAGTACATTGTAAATATTGACACGCTACACTACCCTGTTTTTATCAATGTGCTACCCTATTTTCCACGAATACTTTATTCCTTTTTACAAAATAAAATTGAATACATATTAAATAAACATCATAACATATTATATCAAATGTTAAAATTATTATTTATAATAATTATAAATTTAATGATGAAAATAATTATAAAATTATGAATATAATCACATATTATGATTATTACTACTACCTATATATACTACTATATATACTATGTCATATGTCACTGAACATTGAGCGCTGGACCAGCTAAAGAACACAAATATTGACAATGATTTGGTCAATAACTCATAAATGGACAATAATATATTACTTGGTCTAAATGAATTAAAGGGGTCATATGATGTTGCTAAAAAGAACATTATTTTGTGTATTTGGTGTAATGAAATGTGTTTATGCGGTTTAATGTTAAAAAAACACATTATTTTCCACATACTGTACATTATTGTTTCTCCTCTATGCCCCGCCTTTCTGAAACGCGTC
>NW_015646352.1:987704-996835 GCF_001515625.1 Sinocyclocheilus rhinocerous | reverse complement strand
AAACGAGGCATTTGTTGCATCCAGTGGGGACATAATTACTGATTATAAGGACTTATACTGTCTTTTTACGCGTTGCGTTGCATCGCGTCGCGTAAACATAAAACCATGTCTGCATTTGTGATCGGAGAAATGACAAACAACAAGCCCTACTCTACACTGCTCAAAACTCTCGCTTGAATGGCAAATCCTTTAAATATGAAAACGTACTTTGAGTCAGCATTATTTGTCAGCATCATAATTAAATTGATGGTTTAAAATGCTACAAGTGAATTTAGACATCACATTGTAATTCACACTGAATTTTTTAAAATTCATTTTCAATTTGCTAAAGATTAAATTTAACAGTAATATTACATTATTGTGTTTTTAAAGATTAACTTGTATCTTGTGTGTATACACACACACACACACACACACACATTATTATAATATATAATAATAATTATTATTATTATTATCAGTACTAACTACAGACATATGTTGACAGCTCTATTTTAGCACATAATATAGATTATATCTCAATATAATCCTGACGGCTTATTTCACCAGGACAGTTGTCTTTTGCCCTCTCTCATCTGGGGATATTACAGCTTAAATCTGCACTGACCGATGGGAAATCTGAACATCCGGTTATACACAGCTGGATAAAACCAGTGTAGTGATTTATGTTATAGTCACTGACCTTTTTCAGACTAACAATAATAAACCTCCCTCTAGTGAACTACTTTACAGGCTTAACCTTATACAGGCCTACAGTATAGTCTGAATCTCATATTTTATCAAATGTACATTACGTCATGAATAGACGTAGGCTACTAGCAATTTAAACAACTAGTAACACCAATAATATTAACAAAGATTATAGGTTATATAATGTTTTATATATATTTGTTGAACTGTGTTCTTAGGACAAGGGTATTTTTTATATTATGTTAGGCAAGTTATTTTCTCATTGGGGCAAGTTGTCATTTGTTTTAAATGTTAAATATTTATGCAGTTTAATTACAAGGTTCCCAAAAGTTTATGTCTGCCAAACCTCTTTGACCTGAATATTTACTTGAAAAACCTCTTGAGAAATTTTAAGTTAATATTTCACAACACATTCAGTGTTCACAGTTCTCTATTGGTTAATTACATGCAGGTGAACTAAGAAAATATCAACATTTTTAGTAAGTGTTTTATTTATATATATTTTTTTAAGTTTATATTTTTATGATATAATTATTAGCTTTTCATTCTCTGATGTTGGTTAATGACATGCAGGTAAACTAATAAAATATGTAACTGTTTTAGTAAGTGTTTTATTTTGTTTTGTTTTTTTATCATTTATTTTAATTTTATATTTTTAGGATATAATTATTAGCTTTTCATTCTCTGATGCTGCTTAATGCATGCGGGTAAACTAATAAAATGTCAGCTTTATATTAAGTGTTATATTTCTTTTTTATAATTTCTTTTGAATTAGAAATTTTGTAATATAATTATTAACTTTTTTCTCTGAATTTGGTTAATGACATGCAGGTAAAATAATAAAATGTCAAATTTTATAGCCTAGAATTTTGTATTTTTAATTTATTTTTAAATGAATATTCTATTTTTACATTTTTATGAAGTAATTATTAACTTTTTGTGAACTCTCAACCCCCAGGGGTTGATGAATTTCAGTTTGGAAAACCTTGAATTACAACATCTGTTAGTCAAAATAAAGATTCAATATTTTTGTGTTAGTTTCAAAAATTACTTTGTGATTCATGGATGTTTTGTGTGTTTACATTGTGCTGAAACGCCGATACAGGCGGTTTAATGACAGGTTCCATTGCGACAACTTTCCCATATTCAGTCCTGTGACAACAAGCCCCGTTATTGGTCAACATATGTTCTGCGAAATCTATTTTCCCCCTGCGCAATAATGTCGGAAATGTTCAGATGCATTTTTGCTTACACAGAAATGCTTTCAAAAATAATGGCGTAAATGGAGTGAAAAAGTGACCACTAGCCCCTATATTCACAGCATGTGTTTATGATCATCTGAGTGTATTATTAGCTATTAAGAGTGAAGTTGGAGTTTAATGTCATGTGATGTTGGGACTCGATGGGGTGGTGCCTGAGTGCTCAGAACCACGCTGCTGTAGTTCAGAGACAAACACAACTCGGTGAAGAGCGCGCGGGGCGAGTCATCTCTCTAGTTTTACCGCTTGTAACATTTCCTGAATGTGAGAGTGGAAAGTAAAACCGGTTCCGGGGACTTCGATGTGAGTTATCATGGAACAAGGGGAGTGCAAAATCTCGGTGTGGGTATGCCGGGAGGAGAAACTGGTGTCCGGGCTGTCCAGACGCACCACTTGCGCGGACGTAGTGAAAGTGCTGCTGGAGGACCAGAACTTCCAGAAAGGCGCGATGCTCACCGGTACTCCGCAGTCGTACTGTATCGTGGAGAAATGGAGAGGTTTTGAGCGCATTCTGCCGAATAAAACCAAAATCCTGCGGTTGTGGAGCGCCTGGGGCGACGAGCAGGAGAACGTGCGCTTCGTCCTGGTCAGGAGCGACGCGTCGCTGCCCAACAGCGGACCGAGGAGCGCAGAGGCGCGGGTCGTGCTCAGCAAAGAGAGCCCTTGCACTACCAGAGCCACCATGCAGATTTCACAGGAAAAACAGCGGAGGATTGTGCGGAAGGCTTTTAGAAAGCTGGACAAAATGAATAGGAAGAAAGAGGAGGCTTCGAGTGACAAATCATCGGCGGAGAAAATGGAAACGCTCGTACATCTCATAGTTTCGCAGGATCATACTCTCCGACAGCAGATACAGCGAATAAAAGAGCTGGATAATGAAATCGAAAGGTATGAATCAAAAGTTCACTTTGACAGAATGAAAATACACGGCGTAAACTACGTGCAAGACACTTATTTGCTCGAGCAAGGCTTGGATACAGATTCCAGCGCGCATCCGGACGCGTCCTTTGCGCAGTTTGAGGAATACGCGGCACGCTGCGACCAAGTCATTCAACTTCAGGAGGAACTAGCCGAGAGGGAGGCTCTGATGGAGATACTTACAGGTGAAATACAAGAAGAACTCAACCACAGGTGGATGAGACGGCGACAGGAGCAGCTTTCCAACAAAGACTCGGAGAGCACTGGAGAAGAAACGGCTCTCAAGGTGACTTCGGTCTCTGAGGAGCCGGTCCCAGTTGTTCCGGACCTCCTAACAGACAATGAACTCCAATTAGAGGAGGAGAGGATCAAAACACAACTGGATACGAGTTTATACATCGGGCTGCGCTTGAACACCGATCTGGAGACAGTGCAGAGCGACTTGGATATGAGTCAGGAGCTTTTGGACGCGAAGGAAAAGGAGTTGAGGGAATTACTCGAAAAGGTTCACAGATTAGACGAGTTGGAAGGGACACAGGCGGATGACAGCAAAGATGAGGGAGAAACTGAACAACTGCCTTCCGTAGACAAAGACAATGTTTGGGTAGAGCAGGCGAGGGGACTGTCAAAAACATGCACCAATGATGATGATTCGGACACCGGACTGAGTTCAATGCACAGCCAGGACTCGGATAACGCGCCTGTTTGCGAGTCACTTGTGTGACAGGACGATGTGGAAATCGTAAAGGGCCTAGAATCGTGAATGTGGCTCCGCGGGAATCATTTGAAACGGCGCGAACTCAGGGAAGATTTCGCCTCTATTGATTTCACGAATGTTCTCTCTTCATAAGAGAGGAACGCATGTAAATTATACCAGTGTAGTGTTATGATCGCCTCACTCTCCAATTGCCTCACTTATACACACGGAGAATAGCTTGTAAGGTGCAGCTTATCAAATTATAACGAATTAACCAATGCATTGACTGTCCACTGTGTGCTGACTAATGTTGTAATACCAATACTATGTATTTGTTTTACATAGACTTATGTTTAAAAGCTAGAATTAGAGTTTTGTGGGTTTCTAATATATATATATATATATATATATATATATATTCAAAATTTACATTGTTAAATATTGATGACTCATCCTGCACTACACTACACTGAACTCTCACTGATGTTCTCTAGACACATAGATAAAACATTATAATTCTTGGCTGTGATGTACCTGAAGTCTATTGGCTATTTAAAAATAAAAAAGGATGAGGCTTTCAATATGCCCTGGCCACACTTCCTTTTAAACAGGAAATATGTCAACAGGGGACAGAAATCGGTGTAGCTGTATTTACATCACAAACATGAACCATGATTTGCTAGTCAGTTGCAGGTGGTATTAGGGGGTGGGGCATTCTGACTCTATTGAGCATCTGATTGGACAAAAATCTGTGTAGTGCAGGATGAGTCATCAGGATTTTTGGTCCGTTTTAACAGAAGAAAATCTTTTTTTTTTCAACGTTTAGCATATAGAATTACTCATAGTTAAAACACATGGACTAAAACCACAAAACTCTAATTTGGATTTAATGGGGTCTTGAGAATTATTTATTGTACAACATTTAGGCAGATAAAATATCTGCATTAAGCAACTATGTGCTAATCACTTCCATTTTCATCAGCGGACTAATTAGAACAATTTGCTATCAGCTTTTACTCGAGGAATCAATTTGTATAACTAGAAAACATCCTGAGCTGTAACTAAAGTTGTGGGAATCAAAAAGTGCGTGCAACGCACTGTTGTTTATTCATACTTCTGAGGAGCTGATGCATGAATCTCACAGTAAAGAGGAAGACTAAAGCGATTTCAATGAGACTGCTCCAATTAAACTAAAAGCACAGTCTTCTAGACATACTTTGCTGCTGTCATTTCTGGTTACTTTTTTTTTTCTTTATACACATTCATTTTTTAGTCACAAGGGACCTTTTAGGATCAAATGATCATTTTGTCATTGACTAATCTCACTCAGTACATATGATTTCCCTATTGCAACTAGTAGCAAAATTATCAAGTGGAACACCCAAATATGTTTTTGAATGCTGTTGCAGCATTTAATCTCAATTTGTTGGGTAATTTATTAATTATATCATTATATGAATTATTACGTCAAAATCAAACTTTAACATTTTTTGCCTATGTAGTACAAACACATTAAGTCATATACTCACTTAAAACATGCCAGAAACTGTACATTTTACTCCAGCATGACCTCAGCATCATAACCAACACAGAGTTTCTTAAGTTTGGGCAGGGCATCCATCCAACGCAATGCAGCAGAGTCACCGAGTTCAGGGATTCTGTGGTGTATGAAGAGGATTTAAGAGTTAAGCCTTAAATGTGATGTTTTAAAACAGAGGAAGAAAAGGGAAAGAACCGCCCTCCCACTTCATTCTCAAATACGTTGAGTTTTAAGGGATGAATTATGACATTTGGAAAAGCCCTAATATGTCAACTTCCTCCGAATTTGCAGATAAAAGAAGCAATTGTATAAAAAAAAATGTATGTTCCATCTCTACAAACTTTAAATATAAAAACTCAAATTAAAATTGAATAAAAGTCCTCTGTTTATGCTCTATGATTTATGCTCTAAAATAGAGCCATTTATTTGTTGATAAATAATTAGTCATTTAAAATCAGGCAAATCCATCAGAAGTCATATAAAAGGGGAAAATTCTGGGTCTGGTTTTCATGTTGGCAGCAGTGAGTTCTGTGATTAAAGTCGAAGAGGAGGAGGGGGACAGATGATAAAGCGCCATTAATCTGGATTGGATTGAACCATTTCAAATAAACAAAAGCTCTGACTGGTTTGGAAGAGATTCAAGAACAGCTGGACGAGCAGAGATGCACAGCGTGCCAATGTGGGACAAACAAGCGGCCGTGTTGAATCAGGCGACACGCTGAGAATGACATTCAACAAAACCTTCAGGATTATTCTTGGAATCGCAGGAACTGCTGTATTGTACAAATGTAGATCTAATGTTTGCCATTATTTATTGTCCTGTTTATCTGTGTAAAATAAAAGCAGGGGTTTTGTGACAATAAACCAGTGTGTTTATAGGTGCAGAGCCAACAGACTCATTACACAAGCATAACTGAGTACAGTTTTGGCAGGATCAAAGCCATGTCATTCAAAAAGTCCTCTAAGCACTTTAAATTACGTCTCACAAGGAGATAGTAATTCAAGAAAGTTCATTTCGAAGGGGCACATTCAATAACCGCTTTCATTCATTACAGGAAGTGATGCGTGAATGATTGACACATAAAAAAAAATACCTCAAAGGCAAAAAAGTGTGTCAATTTTGGACTTCGCATCAAAGTCAATGCATGGAATGAGCTGTAATTGTTGTCTTAGATTCAGTTTAGATTACCACAGCGCAACAAACTAATTTGAACCTCTCAGGCTAGAATAAAACTGCCATTGTTAGCAATATGTAGCATTTAACAAAGTAAAACAGGCTACGCAGCTTTTATTGTAAGGAATTATAATTTGTTTTTTTTGTTAAGGAACTTTAGGTTACCAAAGCAACCATTACAAACAACCAAAACAAAACGCCTCTTTATTTGGTCCATCATACATACATAATATATACATACGTTTCCTCCGAGTAGGCAAGGGATGCAGTGTCATATTGGATGAGAAAAAAACAGAGATGAATGAGGGAAAATCACGTGAGAGGAGGCAATGCCTCCATCGCGACATGATTGGATATGATTGGTTATAGTTGGCTGTGATTGGTTCATGCGATAAATCCCACCTCTTGTGTTCATGCACGTTCTTGAATCAGTCTGAATGAACAATATAATGGCATTAATGGGAAGACTCATTTAAAAAAGTAAACAATTCAAACACTTAGTCTTAGATATAACCACTTTGTTACGTCAAAATTAGACTTGAAATGGCCTGAAAACATGATCTGTAGGAGTTTTTAGTGAGTAAACAGCTTGGTCAAATTAAAAGTAAGTTTTTGTGTCTGTGACCAATATTTACTGAGCTTTGATGACTGATGAACCGAATGATTCAAAAATAGTTAATAGTTAACTATTAAAAAGAAAAGCTGAACATACTTTCACAAATAAATTTATTGTTTAAATTGTTACTGCCTTGAGTTATTATTTTGGAATAAATTTAAAATGCTTAAAAACACTAACTTGATGAGATTCATACTTGGCATACAGAATATTGATTACATTGTTCATGTAAAAATATAAAATAGATTTTTTTTTCTGGTAGTGTAAGTAATGTTTATTTAACCAAGAACATGTGACTGGGACAGGAATTTACATTTGATAAAAAAAAAATTATAAAACTTCAGAACACCACCGCACACCACTGATGTATATGTATGTGTAACAAATTTGTAAAAAAAAATTACATTCAAATCACATAAGCAAATTACATTTTAAAATATATTAAAATAGAAAACAGATGTTTTTACTGTATTTTTCATCAAATAAATTCTGCCTTGCTAAACATAAGAGACTTTAAACTTTTAAACAGTAGTGTATATATATTAAATGTGATGTATGTGAAATGTCAGCTGATGAACTTGTTATATATTCAGCAGCTGGGAATGAAGCACTGTTCAATTAGCACAGAGCTGCAGAGCATATTACAGCACCCAGGTGCACAGACACACACACACACACACACACACAAACACCTGCCCGGGACAGTAATGGTGTATTTACAAACATGTTTGTATGAAAAAGGAATGAAAGGTGTCATAACTTGACAGTGCATATTCGGGAAATGAGCCAAGAAGCTATACAATATTCACACTAAGCAATATATAAAAGTACCATATGTAATATAGAAAGGTTTGAGAGAGCACATACGCACCCAACTATATTATATATATATATATAATATATAATAAATATATATAAATAAATAAATATATATATAATAATATATATAAAAAAGAATGTTTCATAGTCAGAATGAACACTTGGAAGGCTCTGCATGAATGTTTCAAAATACAGAGTGAAAAGCTCTGCAAATGCTATGACACATATGCAGGTGCACACGCCGACTGGCAGATTGAGCACTGAAATCTCTCAAAGACATCGTATGCCCTCATGTGACTTACAAAAGAAGATTATAAATAATAGTCTCCTCGGGCAATACCTCAAGAGAAGATTAAGTTAGAACGGTAGTGAAGTTTAGTTCAATTCCAAACACAAAGCACACAGACGAGATGGTGAAAATATTAAAGCTAGCAGAGAATCTGGCTATATCACTCACAAAGATGAATTTATTTCCACCTGTTCTGCCATGTGACTTGTTTTTTTTGTTGTTGTTTTTTTTTTTTACATTACTTGGCATTGTATCAGGACTGTTTTTCCACTCATATTATGCTTGGAACACTGTTGTAAACAATAAAATTATACTAGAAGAAAATAACATTAGAAATACAAAAAAAACGAGAAAAACAAAATAAAGGATAAATTGATTGCAATGCATAAACATTTCAATAAAATGTGTTTTCATTGAGTTTTTAATGTGGGAAGAGATGGTGGGGGAGGGATTTGTAGTATCAAGAGGCCATCCAAAATAAAGGTTTATTTCTCTACATTTAACCGCAGTGATTTACAGTAAAGGAATGTGAGTTTGTAATAAGGATTACTCATTTACAAAAGGTAAACTCATCTGGCCCGTTGCCTTGACCCCAGTGACAGCCAAAGACAAACCCAGTCAATGAGGAAACAAGTTTTGGCTGAGACACAATGTTCCTCAGAACGTGTTTTCTACGGAGTTCTACTTCACCGCATTTTAATCGTTCTTTTATGTAAAAATGTGTTATTTATGGGAAGCACATTTCCATCATGCAATAAAAATAAAACGGAACCTCCGACGTCTAATCTGACAATTGTGACTTTTTTTTAAGCATCAGAATTGAGATGTAAACTCAGATTTGCGAGAAAAACGGAATTGTGAGATAATTGTGAGACAAAAACAAAGCAAAACAGAATTGCAAGATTTAAACTGTGAATTATGAGAAAAAAGTCAGAATTGCAAGATATAAACTGAGAATTGTGAGATATACACTCAGAATTGTGAGAAGAATTATCTCATGATTCAGACTTTTTTCCCCCTTAGAATTACAAGAAACACAGTCCGAATTGTGAGATAAAAAGTCACCATTACCCTTTTTTATTTTAAATATTTTTTTAATTCCATGACAGAAATGGGTTCGTTATTAGCC
>NW_015646352.1:986044-987541 GCF_001515625.1 Sinocyclocheilus rhinocerous | reverse complement strand
GAATTATGAGAAAAAAGTCAGAATTGCAAGATATAAACTGAGAATTGTGAGATATACACTCAGAATTGTGAGAAGAATTATCTCATGATTCAGACTTTTTCCCCCCTTAGAATTACAAGAAACACAGTCCGAATTGTGAGATAAAAAGTCACCATTACCCTTTTTTATTTTAAATATTTTTTTAATTCCATGACAGAAATGGGCTTCCTTAGTTATTAGCCTATTTTTGATGTTGCAGCATTTTTGTGTTTAAAAATGCAAAACACAGGGCAGTGTTTTTTTTAAGTTGAACTACTATTAACTTGAGAGTGTTTATAGTTTAAAAAGACTCAAAACAGTTAAATAAAAAAATGCAACATTTAAATACAAATGCAAAAATGCTCTCTGTGTGACAAGATGACATTACGACAAGACTTGATCACTTCCCGAGTTTTTCCAGAGCACCTGTGTCTGACGCTGAGCTCCGTCTGCACTTACAGTAACAGTCTCAAATCGAAAACACACAGGGCAGAGGAAAACTCAAGGAGCATTGAACAGGTTTTCAGCAGAACAAGTTGGGGCACTTGCTCTGGGAAAAAAAAAAGAAGACGAACTTGCTTCCACTTTTCCTGTCAGCGATCGTAATCTCACTAATCGGAGTCACTAATCTTAGCCTGTATGCAACCTGGTGGTAAACAACCACGATGCAAGCATACTTAATTGCTCATATTTTTATATTTCATGTCAAATGTCAAAATATGGTTTGAAGAATTAGCTAATTGCTTGCGCATTCTTCACCTGACCCTGAGGAGAAACAAATAAGTGCATGCTGACAGATGATGTGATTGTTGTTTTCAAATTATCACCTGCATCACAACTAATTGTGGTTCTGAGTCTATGGTAACATATTAAACTGTATAATGACTGCAAAAAGCATGATTTACAGTTCAGATACAGGTTCTCTCAAAAACAAAAAGTTTTATAAAATGAACTCCACACTTCAGCCTTCAAACCATTTTTAAGTCAAAAGTATCATTTACATTAATTTAAACAATTTTTATCAATCAATTATTATATTAATTAAATAACATATAAATATATTTTACTGTCTTAATTGTTTAGATTTTTATAATGCATTATCTTCTTGTCGATCCACCAGTTCACATTTAAAAACATGTTTTTTTTTTACATTGGTCTGAACAAAAACAGCAGACGGGCTGATTGAAAATACACATTCATTCTCTGCCAGAGCGGTTTCCCTGGTAACAGCTGTAAATAAAGCAGCGCAGCATCTGACTTTAAACGTGCAGCGCTCATTTTATTCAATTAAATCATAGCCTTTTGAAGTTTAATCGTCACATTTAGCCATATCGCAAATCTAGTCTTTCCGTCCCCAAATTTAAGACTGAAATCATACATAATAAAGACTTTCTTGTAGCATTTAAGACTTTTTATAGTCTTAAATTTGAGACTTTTTAAGGACCCGCGGAAACCCAGTAATGAAAAAAACAAAAAAAA
>NW_015646352.1:968769-985133 GCF_001515625.1 Sinocyclocheilus rhinocerous | reverse complement strand
TTCCCAGAGCACCTGTGTCTGACGCTGAGCTCCGTCTGCACTTACAGTAACAGTCTCAAATCGAAAACACACAGGGCAGAGGAAAACTCAAGGAGCATTGAACAGGTTTTCAGCAGAACAAGTTGGGGCACTTGCTCTGGGAAAAAAAAAAGAAGACGAACTTGCTTCCACTTTTCCTGTCAACGATCGTAATCTCACTAATCGGAGTCACTAATCTTAGCCTGTATGCAACCTGGTGGTAAACAACCACGATGCAAGCATACTTAATTGCTCATATTTTTATATTTCATGTCAAATGTCAAAATATGGTTTGAAGAATTAGCTAATTGCTTGCGCATTCTTCACCTGACCCTGAGGAGAAACAAATAAGTGCATGCTGACAGATGATGTGATTGTTGTTTTCAAATTATCACCTGCATCACAACTAATTGTGGTTCTGAGTCTATGGTAACATATTAAACTGTATAATGACTGCAAAAAGCATGATTTACAGTTCAGATACAGGTTCTCTCAAAAACAAAAAGTTTTATAAAATGAACTCCACACTTCAGCCTTCAAACCATTTTTAAGTCAAAAGTATCATTTACATTAATTTAAACAATTTTTATCAATCAATTATTATATTAATTAAATAACATATAAATATATTTTACTGTCTTAATTGTTTAGATTTTTATAATGCATTATCTTCTTGTCGATCCACCAGTTCACATTTAAAAACATGTTTTTTTTTACATTGGTCTGAACAAAAACAGCAGACGGGCTGATTGAAAATACACATTCATTCTCTGCCAGAGCGGTTTCCCTGGTAACAGCTGTAAATAAAGCAGCGCAGCATCTGACTTTAAACGTGCAGCGCTCATTTTATTCAATTAAATCATAGCCTTTTGAAGTTTAATCGTCACATTTAGCCATATCGCAAATCTAGTCTTTCCGTCCCCAAATTTAAGACCTCTTGAAATCATAATAAAGACTTTCTTGTAGCATTTAAGACTTTTTATAGTCTTAAATTTGAGACTTTTTAAGGACCCGCGGAAACCCAGTAATGAAAAAAACAAAAAAAAACTATTAACATTAGCATGATAAATCCAGTCAGGTGACATCATGAGTTAACTCATGAAATCTGTCTGGAGAAACAAAACCGTTCTTTTTCTCGGGCTGAAGATGCAAGATTGGGTCAAAATTAACGGGTTCAAATGTGCCGGATGTTCATTTTAACACTCTTACATCCCATAATATGAATCTCAGGAAGCAGATGGCTTTTCGCCCTTTCCTGTAAAATGTTAATGCACTGACGAAACGAGAGGAACAGAAACAAAGCGGGAGTGTGTGTGCAGGTTATTTTGAAAGAGAAAACCAGAATTTCAGTCTCTTGTTGTTACACCTGGTTTTCCCTCCTTTTATTCCAAGGAACCTGCACAATCACAAGGTCATTTAGAGGAAAAGAAACTGTCAAGAGTTATTAAAACCACAGACTGTTTTCTTTGTTGTAATGTCTTAAAATGTTCAAATGCCTTTTATGTATAGATTTTATTCTTTTACTCATGTCCCAAATCCACTTTTAAACTTAAAAGGATTATCCATCATTAATAAAATTAATTATTACATTTAAAACTATGATAACTGTGATACAGTGAAATAAACAAATAATTTCAGTATGTATTGTGTGAAATTAGAAAAATATATAAATTATATATGAATTATAAATTTACATTATATAAATATAAACTGTCCCACAAACATTTTGCCACTAATAAAAGTTGTTTTTAAGAAAAAAAAAACTTATTTGTGGCAAAATTGATTGGTAGAAATGATGCCTCAAATGTGTCTCGAATTAGAATTTTTGTAATTTAAAAATTTAAAAAAATATAAATAATATTAAAATATAAAAAAAATAAGACTAGTGAGAAGAAAATAAAGAAAACTAAAGATAGATATCACTTGTAAACCGTATTTTAAATGTATGTCATTTCCAATCAAGCTGTAATTTTCTCAAAATTATGCAAAAAAAGAAAAGAAAAAAAGAAAAAGTAATTGTCAGTATGTACTACATAAAATTTTAGCTGTGAAATAGACCCTTTCCCCATTTTCAGGGTTTTTAGAAGCAGGGTAAACTTCTATAGTAATGAATGGAAATGAAATGATGATTTCTTTTTCTTTTTTTTTTGCGTTCCCATTTGCTCCAATAGTGTAAGGAACACTCAGATTTAACAGACTCAAACATATTTAACTAGTTTTATGCAATTTAATGCGAAGGTAAATTAACAAAAATATAGTTTTATAAATGCACATATTGAAAGTCTAAGAAATGGGTACATTAGCCTTAGCAAGACAAATGAGTCACTTATTTTATTCCAAAAATGTTCAAAATGTCATTTCCCAAGCAATCATTTCCATCATAGAATGCTATTAAACACAATACATCAGAGTTGAGATGTGCTGGAAATGACACATGAATGTAGAAACAGAGGAAGGGAAGACTCACTGAAACACTGCCAAAGCCTAAGAGATGACACCTTCTTCAGGGGGCGGACGCTCTTGAGTAAGGAAGTGGTTAATAATTAAGCCCCTTAGCTTTTAAACACGGCTCGGGCAGATGTTGACGTGTTTCTAACGTGTGCTGTCAGAGCCACTTCTGAGAACAGAAGGGAAACAAATTACATCCCGAATGAAGCTCCTAGCCTACGACATCCCTTTAGGACAGATCCGAGACCAGCTCTCATTTGTCCCGATCCAAACAAGTACATGAAAACGGCCATTTGACATAATAAAAGGCACCTGTTAAACACAACATAGCGTGTTGGCCTGAAGGTATCTGCTTTAAACAGGTCAAATATATACACTTCACTTCCGTTAGGCCTTCAGGTGAAAAGCTGACGAAAAACCAAATGACCTGGAAACCTTGGGAAACGGGATCATATTGTAATGAGTTAGAATTAAGGGATATTCCACCCAAAAATGAAACTTTTTGTCATCATTTACTCACCCTCATGTCATTCCAAACCTGTATGAATTTCTTTCTTATAGTGCTGGGCGGTATACCGGTTCATACTGAATACCGGTGTTAATATTCACTCATCGTGACAGTAAAATAGGGCATTCTAAGTCAATATACTGCAGTATTTCCTCTCTCAATCAGTAGAAAATATGGTTAACACTCGGTCATGCATGAAAAAAAATACCTTCATGTACCGTGAAACCGGTATAATTTTGAAAAATACCGTGATATAAATTTTTGGTCATACCGCCCAGCACTACTTTCTTATGTGAAACAGAAAGGAAAGAAGATATTTTGAAGAATGTTGGGAAACAAACGGTTCCATAATAAATACTATGTTGTTGGCTGAATGGTTTCAAACCCCACTTCCATAATATTTTTTTTGTCCATACTATGTTGGTAACCAAATGGTTTTGGGTCCCATTGACTTCCACAGTATGGACAAAAAATAAAACACTTGAGATAAAAAATAATATGTGAGAAAACAAAAATGAAGAGAACTCAAGATAGATATCACATATTGAACGGTTTTGGGTCCCACTGAATTCCACAGTATGGACAAAAAAATACCACGGAAGTCAATGGAACCTGAAACTGTTTGGTTTCCAACATTCTTCAAAATATCTTCTTTGTTTTCCACTTATTTTTGGGTGAACTGTCCCTTTAAAGTCACTTTAAATTTTAATTTAAACAAGGCAAGATGCAAGATGCTTGGACCAAAGAAGATTTTTGTTTTCCCACGCTTTGGCATTACAAACAATATATTTAATGGGCTTCTCATGATGAAATATAAATGGTGCGTCACATTAACAAGCGTATTAGAGAGAGGAGGAAGGGGATGTTTCTCAAATACAAACAAAGCTGACCTCTGTGCAGGCAGGTTTTGGAGCAGCAAACCTTCCAGCTTTGATCCTGAACTAGTGGCTTTCAGCCATTACAAGGTCATGGAGGTTCACTCAAAGCATTCCTCGACTTAATAGGTCACTACGCTAATAGACTATTGTGGAGATGGGTGGGAGTGGGTTGACACAGGTATGCAGAATCTCACAGGGACTGTGACACACTCAGAGGGCCTCTTACACATGCAGTGTATATGAGAGAATTTCTTATAATAGCAAATGCATTCTACATTCTTGAAAACTTTTCCCTCTAATACATATACTGGAGAGTGCAACAGTCAGCTTGCAGAAATAAAAATTCAATTCATTTTCGCCATAGAGTTCATATGCCCCAAACTTCTTATACATGTTCAAAGGTTTTTTTCTGTAATTAATACTTTTATTCAGCAAGGATGCATTAAAATGATTAAAAGTGGCAGTAAAGACATTTATAATCTTACAAAAGATTTCTATTTCAAATAAATGCTGAAGAATCATGAAAAAATGTACCATGATTACCAATAATAACTGATCAGTCAGTGATTCATGGCATTATAGTTAATTCCTAATTACTAATCTTTGGTCGTTTATCCTGATTTGTTTCTTCAAATCAAAGTTTGTAAAGTTGTGATTCATCCCAGAGCTGGTTGAACTATAGTTAAAGGCTTAGAAGTCTTTATTGAGGAATTTTCTGAAATCTTTATATGAAAATGAATTGGGAAAAATACTACTAAAACCAATACAGCTAAAAAAAATTAAAAAAAAAGTGTCCGGTTACACCCTAGCAACCACATAGCAGCCACCCACAACATCCTAACAACCACTTAAAACACAACAGCAACCACCTAGCAGTCCCTTACAACCTAGCAACCACTAGCTAACACCATAGCAACAATCCAGAACACCCTACCAACAACCTAGTAACCATCCAGAACATCACAGCAACCACCTAACAGCCACTTAGAGCAACCTAGCAACCATACAGAACGCTGCTAACCACATAACAATGGATGCTTTTCACAAACTGTGGGAACGCAAAAAATATATTCGATGTAGTCTCTATGACTTCCACTGCTGAGAAACACGGAAATGTGAAAAAGGTCCATGCACTAAAAACGCTCAAAACACCTTAGCAACTGCAAAGCGATGACCTGGCAACCACGCACAACTCACCAATTATCCAATGGAAAGCACCACAAACTTAAAAATATTTGGTGTATATTTGGCTGAAACAATTTTCTCTCATGGATTGCAAGTAAATTTCACAAATAATTACAAAGAAATGGAGAGTAACATTGAATTAAACATTAAAGATTGAAATGTTCTTTTAAAACACTACAGTAATCTTTGTTTTATTTATAACTATGATTTTTGTGTACAGTGTACTGCTTAATTTTTAGTTTTAATTTGTAGTAACATTGTGTACAGTATGTGTAAAACGCAACACTAAAAAAAAACACTTAAGTAGTATTCAGTGACTAATATTCAGTTTAATGTTCATTTGAGCCATTAAAGATGCTTTGGATGGGTGGACTGAGCTACTGGCTCGTCTCCAAGCCTCAAACAGCATTGAGGTGAAGTGAGCCGGTGAAAGTGTGAGGTCTGTGTGACTAAATCGAACAAGACTAATGATAAGACTAACTCAGGGTAATCAATCAGCTTTTCACACGACCAGTGTGTGAATGGAGCCCTTCCTATGCTGTTCTTTATGTTGACTTAGCAGGCAGACACGTTGAGAACGGCACACAATTACAAATTCTCCTGGCAATTGATGTCAAACAGTGTGTGGATGTGGAGCTGTTTGAGGACTGAATCTATATGCTCACTTGCAAACAGAAAACGGCCTTCGAGGGGTATGAAGTGAAACAAACAGATAAAAAGATTTGAGAGAAAAACAGAAACCGGCTCCTCCACTGTTACATGACATCAGTGCAGGACTCGCTCACGTGTGGCGCTGCTCATCTGAAACCTACACCTCAGATAATTACAGGGCCGTGACACGCTTTATGACACACCCTCGCGTAAGCACACACACACAACAAGTTGTTGTCTGTATTTTTGAATGTTGTCATTGTACTCCTACTGCCAACCTCTTACTGAAGGAGGTCATGGAGCCACAGCAGAGAGGCCTGTGGCAAACAATTGATCCACACTGCTCATTTAGTCACAAGGTCAGTTTTTCATAGAAATATACATAGTATTAAAACCACTACCTTGATTTGACAGGAATACCATCTCACAGATTCTCAAAATTTAATGAGACATTTTACACAAATGAAAACAAACATCTTAACACAGCTGAAGTACAGTAAGACCATGCAGTAGCTTTGAACTCTTGGGGAAAAAATATATACTTGTGCGATAATTTAAAGAATTTCTTATTTTCAGAAATGTAATCTGGTTAAGCTCAGACACAATTTAAGTTAGTAATAAATTATATAAACATAGTATAATTTGCAATTAGGAAGTAGCTACTGCTCAATTGTTTTAAATTAGGGTGTGAATTTTTTTAATCAATTATTTTCCAGTTTTTGTAATTTGATGTAACGAGATACAATGTTTTAACATGTCTATTTTATTTTTACTGATGTTTGTGTAGTTGTTTTCCCAAATGAAAATTAATTACCAATTAAACTACAAATATCTCCAGAAAATACATTTTGTTTGAAACATCTTGGGGAAGAAAAGATAGACAAAGAGAGAGAAAAATGACTGACAGACAGACAGATAGATCTTCACAAATAAAAGACAAGAAGCCATTATGAAGTTTATTATGAATTCATCTTTTATTAAATGACTATAAAAGCTACATTAAAATATGGACATTCCATAAATTATTTATGGAATAGTCCGAAAAAAACAGGATTTTGAGAATCCTACATTCATACATTAACACTGACTTATGTAAAGTTGGTATAGTGCATAACAGTGCAACATGTGGTCAGACACAGTGAAGGAGGTGAGTCAGGCAGGGCCTGCTTTAATTGTCAAATGACAGTGCTTCATTGAGCAGTTATGAAGTGAGCACACTTTTTTTCATGACGAGTCCCACGTGGGCTCAAATGAGCTGTGATTCTCGCACTTGACTGGCTGTCTTTGGGCAGGTGATGAAGTTTCTCTCGTTCAGCGGCACATGCCTTCGTTTACAAACACAGAGAGGTAGTTATTCAGGGTGTGCATCAAAATGATTTTCAGAACAATAATTGCAGGGACAGTCCCATGATCACAATGATAATGGCCGAAGTCTATGTTTCTGCCCAGGCCATGGTTCACTTATGAAATTGAACCTGCGACCTGCTTAACTATAAAACTTTTTTTTTTTAAATCGAACGTACATGCTTCAATGAATAGCATAACTAACATTACATCTAGTATAGATTCAAAACAAGAGCAATAATGCACATCCCGTGTATGTTGCCTTACGTGAACAACTAAATTAAAATGTAGCCACAAAAACAACCCGCTGTAGCAACTGTTCTTAAGGGCCCTGCAGCCCGTGCTATACAAAACTGAGCGCTAAAAGCACAAGATGTTCTCAGCTAAAGGCACCTCAGGCAGCAAGAGCACTCTCGTCCTTTATTGTCTCGCTCTTGTCTCTCAGGAATGCTCGAAATATCACTTTGCCCTGCTGTGCCATTCACTTTGGTCTTTGCAGAACATCATCTTGCACTTAAAATCTCTCAAAAAAATAATAACGTTCAATAAACCTACTTTAACTTAAAATATGTCCATTAAATGAAGCATTTTCAACAACAAAAATCGAATGAAATCAAATATTTGAATGGATTTGATCTAGTCTTTAAAACGCTTGAGAATTTCACACAATATTAACTTTTGATTAAGCTTCTAAAATTACTTTGCATTAGCAGATTTTAATCAATTAACCTAAACACACACTAAAAATTAAAGTTTTGGTGCTCTAACCAATATTTTTACAAATCTGATACAGTTCCTCTTCTGTTCATCGTTAAAAGTGTTTTCTATCCAAAGAGCATCACAAATCCATCAGCTGGGGCTATGAATAGGGCTGATCTGTTTCCACATCACTACGTCCAGACAACATAAGCCCAGTGGTGGCAAAACGGCAAGCTAAGCATGCTTTCAGATTAAAAACACTTTATCACAATGTGTCTCTCTCAAGCTCCACAGCCTGAGACCTCTGCAGTCCATCATATGATGGGAGTATGAAGCATGCGTGTCTGTATGGACCAGCTGCTTCCCGCTGCACACCCTCTGGGGTCCACAGTAAAACCTACTTTAACTTAAAATATGTCCATTAAATGAAGCATTTTCAACAACAAAAATCGAATGAAATCAAATATTTGAATGGATTTGATCTAGTCTTGTATGAACTGAAATTTATTAAGTTAACCTACATGATACAACAAATATGAAAATGAACATGCGTGACCACACAACATATTATTTATATACATACTGTATTGTGTGTGTCTGTTTTAGTCCATATATACTGCATATACATATATTATGCAAAAAAAAATGACACAACCAGAAGTAAAAAAAAATAAATCAAATTTGAATTTGAATATTACTAAATAAAATAATCACAAATTATGAGAATTTCACACAATATTAACTTTTGATTAAGCTTCTAAAATTACTTTGCATTAGCAGATTTTAATCAATTAACCTAAACACACACTAAAAATTAAAGTTTTGGTGCTCTAACCAATATTTTTACAAATCTGATACAGTTCCTCTTCTGTTCATCGTTAAAAGTGTTTTCTATCCAAAGAGCATCACAAATCCATCAGCTGGGGCTATGAATAGGGCTGATCTGTTTCCACATCACTACGTCCAGACAACATAAGCCCAGTGGTGGCAAAACGGCAAGCTAAGCATGCTTTCAGATTAAAAACACTTTATCACAATGTGTCTCTCTCAAGCTCCACAGCCTGAGACCTCTGCAGTCCATCATATGATGGGAGTATGAAGCATGTGTGTCTGTATGGACAAGCTGCTTCCCGCTGCACACCCTCTGGGGTCCACAGTAATTGTGTTTAATCAGATTATCCTGCAGAGTTTAGCCACGCTGGATTTAGCCGTTTGTCGGCACTGTGAGGTGCAGAAGGCCCAGCGTGAGCCATTGAGACAGAGTGGCCTGGTGGACAATGGAGGTGTAGAACGGCCAGTCCCAGAGGAAGACAGCAGGTACTGGAAACATAGAAACTGAGCACCGGTAATCATAAGTGCCAGATGCCTCTATTTACAGCTGGGGTGGTATATAACCCAAAATAAGGATCTCATAGGGACTTTACTTTGAGAATGACAGACAGAATGAGACCTGAGAGTTCGTTCAAAAATTACAGACTGTTTTCTGTGGAACACAAAAGAAGATATTTTGAAGAATGTTGGTAACCAAATGATTTCGGGTCCCATTGACTTCCATAGTATGGACAAAAAATACTATGGAAGTCAATGGGACCTAAAACCGTTTGGTTAGCAACAATCTTCAACTTATCTTCTTTTCTGTTCCACAGAAGAAAGAAAAGCATACAGGTTTGGAATGACATAAAGGTGAGTAAATGATGAAAGAATTGACATTCTTTGATGGACTCTTTAAATCACATATTCAAATTTGACACACCAGATTTGATGTCAGTGGCATCAAACGCCACTGGTTCATGTGTGCAAGTCTGAATAATGCTAAATAATTCTCCTATATTCCTCACACAAACCTATTTACCTTTACAGCTTAAGAAGATTTAAAATGTAGTGCATCGGTTATATTAACAACTTTTATGGTGCTTTTTGTCATTTATGGTCACTTGGGGCCCTATGAAATTTTCTGGATTTTGTTTTAATGGTTATATAAAATTTTTGTGATCAAAAAGCATGTCCAATTAATTGAAAAATCTTTTAGTTTTTCCCAAATTCTGTTTAAATTTTTCTGGATTTATGATTAAAATAGTGGCGATCAAATGAAGGCATAAAACATTAACAACTTAATGAATGTATTATTACTATTACTTTGTGAAGTATATTCTACTGATCGGTATATTTTATATATTTTATTTATAATATATACTATTTTCTTCAAGTTCTAGTTCATATTGCGATTTGAGTGTATTGTGCATCATACTATTAAGTTATTCATCCAAACTTTACAGCAATCATAGGTCCCTGGTCACTGCATGCTTTCACTGAATGGAAAAGAGCATTGTGAATATTCTTCAGAATTTCTCTTTTTGTGTCACATGGAAAAAAGCAAGTCATATGGGTTTGAAATGATATTTGGGGAGCAAATGATGACACCATGTCTCTCCTAACTGTCTGCCTAAACTCCATCTGAAACAGCCACACACTCTCTTTAATGCACTTGACAGCTGCTGTTGGTTAAAAGGATGTGGAACCAAATGGAAAGGCACCTTTGCAGATGATGGGTGTTAGTGAATATCTACAATACTTTTGTTCATTAACAAAAGAACCTTGGTGGCCTCTTGACCCTGGACAGCAAAACACTGCCCAAGTGTGACTTGGACATGAACGTACGTGAACGGACTGGAATGAAGTGACAGCCCTGCAGGCAAAGCATGAAAAGCAGAACGACAACCTATGAAGCTTCAAAACTCCATGAATACCAGACATCACAAATTGCAGTTGGGTCTAAAACTAAAAAAATTTGGGATTTTCAACATTTAAACATGGAAAAAAACGACATTTTTAGTATTGTAAAATATTTAAATATTTCATGTAATCCAATATTTTACTCAAAACATGCAATAGTAATATAGCCTCCATATTAAATAAATGTATTAAAAGAAGAAAGAAAAGAAAAGCATTCACAATATAAGATTTGCACTAGTGGTCTCAGACTTTTGGACTCGACTTACTAGATGTAATTAGGCTAATTTAGCGGCTTCATTTAGTATTCATGTGGTCACAACGGGAGTGAGCTGGGATTGTGGTTTTGGTGGACCTTGTAGTGTACATTCGAGAAGCCATTAACTGCCTTAGACAAAGCCAGCGACTGCACCTGGGCTCAGGTAGATATGGAAGGCCCTATGAAAAATCCATTTCTATCTTTTCCCAAATTCCATTTTTTCCATTTAAATTTTTCTGGATTAAATTTTTCTGTTTTTATTTTTCTAGACTCCATTTTAATTGTTGAATTAAAGTTTACTAATCAAAAAGCATGTCTTGAAATCATGAAACTTACAATTTTAACAGCAATTTTTTAACTGGTTTAACAAAAATAAGAAATTTTAGGGCCCAATGAAATAAGTTTTATTTAACTTTTTTCTGGTAATCAAATGAAGGCATAAAACATTAATTAAAATTTTCTTGTAATCCAAGAAAACATTCCACGTTATACAGTCAATTCTGTTTTTATGACTGGATTCCGCAATTCCGTCCACATTTTTGGCATCGCAGAAATCATAGGGCCCTAGATATGCAAACATATTCAAACAATGAAAAAATAATTTCACTAAAAACATTTCACAAATAATTGAACTAAAGTGGAATGAACGAAAAGTTTCCCAGAATTCACAAGGTCAGAAATTTCAACTATAAATATATATGACTTCATTCAAATTCATCCATCCAAATCCCAAAAGTATAAATTAAGTTCAATTCCAAAAAATGTTTCCACTCAATATACGTGTTTGTGAAATGTATTTCTGTGCATATTAAAAGTTACTAACTGTGCACTAATTATGTTTACTACAGTATTGTGTTACCTTAACATTATGCTAATGTCAAACTCTATTGAAATCAAAGAGTCAAATCTCCTGTGCATTTCAGGTTGTTGAAATGTAGAGCATTTCAAATCAGTCAAGAAGTTCATTTAAAGTGCTACTTTGGAAGAGAGCTAAAGTATTACTCTCCTCTGCCTAAGTTACATTCACAACAACCGAGTGACCATGCACTTTAAAAATTTCGCACGGACTCAGGTTTCTAGATGGCTGAAAACATTCCCTATTGACCCGGTCCGCTGGGGCAGACGCAGCCTTCTAAACAGCAGGGTGATGCTGGGAAATCAGGAGCTAAGCCATTAATAAGTAAACGCCACTCTGTGTCGGTGTTGTTAATCATGGGAGTTCATACTGCACGTATTTCCCTTGGGATTTGATCCCATCACATCTTTCCTCAATGTTGTTTATGCAGTGTCTACAGCACAGCCACCAACACGGTCACCTGAATCTCAATGTGATCAGACAAGATCAGCAGTTCCTTGATCAACTTTCCTACTTTCATTCCGTTTTGTTGCGTAATTATCGTACCCGAGTGAACAACAATGGCTATCGCACCCCTATCCAACAGCCCGGCACGAACCTACACGCATAGACCATTGTGTGCTGTATTCCAAGATATGTACCCCATCACCACTTTGGCAGGGTTGCCAGATATGCTGTAATCTTTTCCCCTGCATGGGAGCCCCTGGAAACCAGATACAGAAGAGGAAGATCAAACACTGGGCATGGGATCACATGTCTCCGCTGCTCATACGGAGCATGACGCACACATGGCATACAGGGACAGAGGCTTTTCCCATAGCCTCCCACACTCTGGCTCTATTCAGAGGTGGGACGTCTGGTAATCACATGATTAGGAAAAGAATCACACCACAGATTCAGCCAGGTTTGTGAAGATGGCAAGCTGTGGTGGGAAGAAAAAAAAAATTACAAACAATTGGCTTCATTGGAAGCACTGTTACCTTCAAAGAAGGAAAAAAGTTAAAAGTAGTATTTTTCCTCTGATGAACTACTTATACAGGAACCATTCAAATGTTAAAATATTTATAAAATACAGAGGTTTTAAAAAATATATAATTACAAAGTATGCTAATATACTTTATACATATATATTTTTATAAAGTATATTTGTTGATTTTTGTTTCTTAGTGTAGGTTTTATGATGTCCATTGCTAACATCTGGGAAAAGTATATGTATATGTGAATGAATTCTAGAGCTGTGTGGAACAGTTTGCAGATGAGATATATGTTTTAGGAAATCCTGTTATGGCCACCAATGAAATATAAATAAGAATTGTAAAAAGTGGAAAATATAAAGTACATTTTATATACTATAATTTAAATGACCTTCCTCCATAATAAAATAAAATAAAATAAACAAAAAGCAAAACAAGGCAGAAATAAAATAACATAAAATGTACTAAATACCACAAAATAAAATGTTTAAAAGAAACCAAAAAGAAAAAAAAAAACAACAGAAAAAAAGCAAAAACTAAAATAAAATACAAATAAAATATAAAATACAAATAAAATATAATAAAAAATATATATAAAAATAAAAAAAGATATAAAGTTCAAAAGAAATGCACAAAAATGCCCTAAAAAGAAACAAAAAAGATTAAGAAAACAAAACTGAGATAAAAACAAAAAGCAAACAAAACCAAGTGAAGCAGATTAACAAAACAAATTGTATGCTGTTATTGGACACCACTGAAACCATTTTCTTTATGCTGAATTTGTTTCATTGTGTTTACATTTTATGTGCAATAAGGGACTTTTTATAAAACTAGAAACTTGCTGGAAGAAACCCGAGTCAGTTAGCCTGCAAAAACTTTCTTTTCACATGATTCTCTATGTGAATGAAGAAAAATGTAGTTAAGACTACTTTTATGCTTTGAGGTAGCAATTAAATTGTTCCTGGAAAGGATTCTGCTTTAGGAACTTTATTTTGAACTCCTTATTAACTGCATTATTGGTTCACGGGAGGATTAAAATTCTCAGGTGATGCTGAAACTAAAGGAACAACATGTTTGTTAAAAACACACACGTGTGCAGACACACACATAAGAGAACGACCTTTGCAACCTTTCTTACAGTCCCAGTCAAGGAAAGTTTCACACTCCCCCCGACATCATTACAAGTTAGTGTTGTGCCGATAGACGATAGTATCCAGCCCTAGTATCGTGTATCGACGATAGTCAGAGATATCGACAATAGCAGATCTTGTCGATAGTCAAGACGATATTAGGTTTATCTCCTATAAATGTATTAAATTATTACTATTATTATTATTAGGCAGCCTATTATAATTCGGCTATTACCGTATTATCAAATTGCCCCGTTATTTCACACACACACACACACAAATGAGGATAGAGCCTGTAGCTGGCGAAGTCTCCAACCACAAACACAGACGTATATCGTCTGCTGATATAAGGTATTGCACTTAACAAGTAATCTGAACGGCCTATATTTTAACCAAGCCCTCACTAATTGAGTTTAACACCACAGTTATGTTAGAACGCATCTCATCCTTGTTTCTGTGGCGACGTGTTGGGCTCGTCATGGGGCGCGCGGTCCGGAGCTCTGTATGACTGATGTCCATTTAATTTAACTTTACTCCAAATATATGAACCTACCTGTTTTAAATACTTTTATAGGCTATTTAACGTGTTCGTTTATGTCCAATATTTAGTGTTAAATTGTTGGTCTTTAAAATAAATCTACTTTTGATTTTCAGTTGACTGATTTTGCAGACCTTTTAGACTGATAACGTACGTGCGCAGATGCGGCAAACTTGTCACAGGATGCGCGGTTCTAATAGCCATGTATGACTGTTGTATCCGAATATATATGAACTAGCGGTTTTAAATATTTTTATATTTAACATGTTAGTTAATCAGTAGACCTATGTTTGATAGTAAATTATTTCGATTATTGGTGCTTTCATGGGCTCTCTCGCGCGGTTTAGAACACCCACCACGACCGGTGTGACTCATCTGCTCCTGTGTCAGCTCCTTCCATAGAAGGGGCAGGTGGAAATGGCAGGACGTTGGCCTCTGGGAGCCCAAGGGTTTAAATACAGCCTGCTGACATAACTGACCAGAGATCAACACTTCTGCTTCATTTTTCCGCCACACCTACTGCTTTTCCGCCTGATCCCAGAGGGTAAAGATGCTGGATGTAAAACGGTGACACGGAGCTCAAAAAAGGGATGCAGGCATAATTTATTTTTGTCCTCATAACACTCATGATAAGTTATCTTTATCGAACATTTTTTTCCAGTGACGGAGACAACACAGGCCTGCTCAGTGTGAACATGGATGAATTTCTATAGGTGGGATTTCTGATAAATAGGGATGCACCAATATTCAAATTTTAATACAGATAACGTGTTAATTTTATGTTACAGCCAATGACGAATGATCAATATTAAAAATGTATACCGTTTTGGCTAAATAAATAACAAGTAAAACACTACAACTATCATTTTAAATGCTGAAGTGAATTAGCCATTGCAACATTATAATGTACAATATGAAAAATAGATATTCATTTTGAGATTTGCTAAAGATAAGATTTTTAGCAAATATAAGTGTTTTTACAGATTAACTTTAGGTGTGTGATCGAAGACAATTAAATATCTATTATTGGCTGATATTGTCCAAATATAATTTTTTTTATTGATATTGATATATTTTATATCTTTAAATAAATATGATACTTGAATGATTGACTGATACCTTGCAAAATATACGTACAAGTTCCGACAATTGCTTTAATTTCTTATTATGTCTCTTTTGTTTTATTTAGTCATTAAAAAAAAATTGCAACTGGGAAGAAAAATTCCAGTGATATTTAGCATTATTTATATACTATTATATTATTTATTAATATTTTGAATTAGTTTTCAATTCAATTCTAACTTTTGATAATTTCATGTGGCTTTGTCATTTGTATAAAAAAATGTTTAATTCTATTTAGCGTAAAAAAATTTAATTTCAGTTTTACATTTTAGTAGATTTTAATACTTGAAAAATTGTGAAAGTGAAAATTAGCAATGTTGCAGCTAAATGAACTAAAATAAGTTTACGCTTTTTAATGTAATATTTATATTTTTTTAAATGCAATATCCAATAACCAATATGGTGCTGATATACTGCGTACCTTTAAATATATGTTTTTGATAAGTTTTTGACTTATACCTTGCAAAATATATGTACAAGCCCTGACAACTGCTTTATTTCTTAAAAACCTCTTGCGCTGATTCCTGAATTCCTCGCTGAGATCAAACCAATCCACAGGTACGCCACTAAAAAGTGGTGAAAAAAGCCCCTAAAACTCCCATTTACCTCATTAAAGTATCACCTTTCATGGTTCCCTTTCATTTAAATCCTTCTCCATTGTAGAGAATCCATACGGTCGCATTAATCACTTTGAATATGAGGGATTGGGTCCAGATAAGCATCATTATAACTAACCCATCTTCAATGAGTACAAAAACCTGCCAAACCAAACCAACGTGGCCACCTGTCAGTTTAATCCCATCCCAAAGCAGAGAGAATGTTAAAATACATTAATTATTTTCGGCACTGGCGAACAAATGTTTATAAATGGAGGATCAAATGCCTGTCCTCCGCCTACACAAAGCAAAGATGTATTAATCTTGAATGCAAATGATTCGGTACCTGCTTTAGGTTTCTTGACCTTCATCATTCTTGGTGTTCTCTTGCTGCACAAACGTTTGAGCTGCTGTTTGCTGAGATCTAG
>NW_015646352.1:967438-967658 GCF_001515625.1 Sinocyclocheilus rhinocerous | reverse complement strand
TTCGGCAGGAGGGAACTTCCTCGTCCGGACTGCCCTCGGCTCCTTCTGCGAGCCACTTTACCCACGGGCCCTGACCTCACACGCCAGGCCGAAGAGTTGGAGCTGTGAAGAGTCAGAAATCAGTACTCAAAACTCACTCAGGGACATACAGTGACCCCCAAAAGTCCAATGTAAACACATGCTAGATGGACGTGTTTGACCATCGTGTTCACGTCTCAGC
>NW_015646352.1:960716-967067 GCF_001515625.1 Sinocyclocheilus rhinocerous | reverse complement strand
ATATATATTAATTAGCTTTCATTTTTATTTTTTCAGTTTTCATTTTTATTTAAGCTTTAATCATTTTGTTGTGATTGTCAGTTTTATGTGTTTTATTTTTTAATATTTGTATTTAGCTTGAATTTTTTTATTTGTTAAATTTATTAGCATTTTACTATTTCAACTTATTTCTATTTCAATTTATTTTATTTCAATTCGTTGCTTAAGCCAACATTTCTAATTTTTTATGCAAGTTCAAGTTTATCTAATATTTCTATTTAAGCTTTATTTATTTTTTAAATGTAATAGTATTAGTTAACAGTAACAAACAACACTGCTTAATTAAAAATATAGTAAGTGAAAAGAAGTTTAAATACCTTATGCCATTTTTTAATTAAATTAATTAAAATTAATTAATTTTTTTTGCAGTGCAGAACAACTAGCTTTAGCTACCTACATGATGAATAATAATACTATTCCAGAGTATCATGATCTTTTGTGCAAAGCTTTGAGTTTTTCGGTGTCATTTCTGATACCATATTTATGCAAATTTGGATTTTCTGGCTGCCATAAAAAACCCTCAAATCCCATGGAGTGCCTCCATGACTCTGCAACCCATCAGTAAAATGTGTATTTCTCACAAGGCCAATGAATGTTTGCATTTCAACGCAGGCTATGCTCTAGGGCATTTACACTTGGTTTTCTGGGATCAGGATGAAGTGTTGAAAACCTGAGCTGGGGGTTTGGATACACACACAGAGAAACAGCCTCCTTATTTCCTCCACACGAAAAATCCACACGCTGACCCTCGGTGACCCTATTCGTCTCAAGAATTTCATTCTACTGACACTAATGCAGGAGCTGCTGGGAATGACAGGTATGTTGGCAGGTTTTCCAACTTTTATTAGGAGAAAGGTCTGTGAAACACAACCAGTGTGTTCAAACGTTGGAATTTACAGTATAATTTTAACCGCACATTTTCATTTCAATCCTTGTAGATCTACGGAATACTCAACTATTCTCAACCTAAATATCTAAAGCAACAAATTACAAAAGACACCTGCCAACCTTAAGTGTGCTCTATATCTAGGCATCTCAGCAATGTTCTGTATGAACACAAGCTCTCATAATAAAATGCAATGACGTGCATGTGAACTTGAATTTCCTGCACAAAGATAATCAGATACACACACATGCAAACAGGTGAGCAGACACGCAAAAGTATCTCAACTAGCCAGAAGCATTTTCTCAGACAGTTAAAGCTCCAGAACAAGACTCATTCTTGCTTAGACATAAGTACAAAGCCATAAATTATGTCACTCTGTGATGAAGAAAAAAAAACAAAAGCAAGGACCTGATTAGTGCCATCCACCTGTATTTAACTACTTGAACGCTGCTAAAAGGATAGTTCACCCAAAAATAAAAATTATTTTATTGTTTATTCATCATTTACTTCCTAATCTTGTTTCAAACCTGTATGACTTTATTTCTTCTGTGGAAAAAAATAAGATATTTCAAAGAATGTGCTGGCTGCTCTTTTACATGCAACTGCAATGAATGAGGACTACAGCTGTCAGGCTTTAAAAAGGATGCAAAAGCACTATTTAAGCATCATTAATGTTGTTTATAAGAATTGTGCAATTCGTTCACAAACTGGGCATCACTAAATCTCTCAGAAACACTCTATAAGCGGATGGATATCAGGATATTTTTGTTATTACTTGAATACCTTTATTGCATTTAATATAAGGATTATTCCAATATAAATAAAATAAAAAATAATAAGTAAATAAAAATAATAAAAATAGATTTCAAATGTCTATTTATTTATAAATTTGAATAGTAATCTATGTATTTACTTACATTTTTTAATTAATACACTGGAAATTATTTCTTTATTTTTAAGTGGCACTCCAGGTTTTTTGTGTTTCACAGAAAAAAGACAGTCATAGAGATTTGGAACAATATGAAGGTGAGTAAATAATGAAAACTTAAAGTTTAATGGGATACTTCCAAAAGTTTGAGTGTATTATATTAACAGTTCATTCAATGAGGCACAGGTATTGTAGTCAATTAAAATGTTGTACCAATTAACTAAACCTGTTCAAACACAAAAGGGGCCAGATTGTTTAGCATTTTTTCTTTATTTCTTTCACACACCTGTCTTCAGCAGCACCTCCATCAGAATCTTGAGAAGGGAGCTGCTCCTTCTTGACCCCACCCAGAGTGGAATTTTGGGAACGCCTGCTACTGCTCCTCCTGGTTCGACCCTGAATCACATGCATTCTCAGAATAAATATGAATGGGACAAATGCACAGCACAGCAAAAAATGTGTCAAGTTTATCTTCTCTCTGATATCGATATCTGATATCAACAGCGGAGTTGCTGCTAACACATTGTCATTTTCGGTTTCAAATTATGCAGGTCATAAATTGGTGATAACATGAGATGTACCTGCGCCTGAGTGAAGGAGGTGGAGATTCTGGTTTTGGGGAGACGGCCGAGGGCAGGGCTCCTCTTGGCAGGAGAAGACCTGGCAGGCGCACTGTACTTCCCCGGTTCCAAAAGGTAATGCTGAGCCACTTTCAGCAGCCGTGTGAAAACATTTTTAGTGCTAGAGCCTGGAGCCGCTGGTGAAACACAGATCACATAAAATTTACACAGAAGGGAAGTATATGTTGATCAAAATAAATATATAAACACAAATAAATATAAAATCAATATAAAATTAAATAATAAGCATAAAAATTTCATGTTGTTTTGCACTTGTATCTGGTGACAGAATAATAGATATATAATTTACAAATTCAATAATGAAATAAACACATATATACATACATACAGACAGACACATACATACATAAACGGAAACAAATTAATGAAAATTCACTGGTACATACTGCTCAACTCTCATGTAATGTGAATGAAACACAAAAATAATAAAAAATAATAAATACATTTTTATGTAAATTATTATTGTGACGGCAAAGCTGATATTAATATTAAGCAGCAAAACTGTTTTCAGCTTTGATAATAAGAAATGTTTCATAAGCACCAAAATATAAAAAAATAAATACATATATATATATACACAGGTTTTTTTAAATTTATCATCTTATTTTATGTGTACATAATATTAATAAATCTCATAATGAAAAAAAAAAAAAACATTTTTAGACAAATATTTTAAAACAAAAGGTGAAGTCTGTGATTTATAATGGCACTAACAAAAAAGGAAATACATTTGAAAATGTAATTATATAAATACAATATAATAAATGCATAAAACCAAACACATACATTTAAAAATAAAAGATTTGAAAATTTAAATATTATAAAAAAATTTTTTATTAAAATAAAAAAAACACAAAAACAATAAATACATTTAAAAATCAAAATAATTATATAAATAAAATAAATATAATTTTTTTTTTAAATCAATAAATATTAACATATAACACACGCAAACACATACAGTATATAGTGTGTGTTGTGGAGAAAGCACATTATTTCGTATATGTAAGCTTTTCTGCCCCACAAAAAGCAAAGCAAAGTGATACCGCAGACACATGCCAACTCATCGCAAATTACAAATTATGGCAACAGTAAATGTTTGCGTCGCATTTTTAACTGTACAAAGAGTCAGAGATACATTTGAAGTACTTCGCAACTACAATTAAACCTTAATCCCGGGCTATGGAGAAGGATGTCATTTCACAATCAATCTTAATCAGCAGCAGTTTAAAAGCTTTAGTTCACAGTGGATCTCATTAAAACAAGTTCTGGCATGTTCATGAGAAAACGCTGGAAGGTACTGGAGCTCACCCTTCCTCCCTGAAGCACTGAAGGCCCTAAAGGACATATGAAAAAAGAAAACATCTAATTTACTCCATTTTCTGGTGGATTTTTAAATGACGCCCAGTAAAATATGGCAGAGAGAAGTTATTAAAACAATTCAAAATCCTTTAGGCTAAACTCAAGGGGTTTCCCTTGTAGAGATTCAGAGGTATAATTTGGTATGGAATGAAAGTTAATGGACCACATCACTACAGTCGACACACTGGCATCCGTTTCAAAGAGCAGGATCCAAACACATTAACAGATGCAAAATAAAGGTTTAATGCAGTAATGACAGTTTTATTGAATCATGGGTAATCACTACTAAAGGCCGTCGCACTCTATCAGACTCAGAAAAAGGTTGTGCAAGCATGATAGCTAAGGCATTAGTGACAATACACACACATCTGGTGTGTGTGTGTGTGTGTGTGTGTGTGTGTGTGCGCTACTGAGCACTCAGCCACTGTTTTATTACAAGAAGACATTTTAAACGCAGCGTACTGTATGTAGACAACATCAGTTAGGTTTACTTAGTTTATTTATCTCAGAAAACACTGCTGAAGACATTATTGGTAAAATAGGTACAGTAACATTCTAAATAATGGTAAATAATGGTAACACCTCATTAAGTTACCCTTAATAATCCATGCTTAACTAAAGGAAACACTTTGAGGGAAAATTTCTATATGTTAGTTTTTATTATTTTTGATTTTTAGTAATTCCCAGTAAAAGATCTAAATATCCTTAAACAAAAATTACTTTGAATCAAAATTGTATAACTTATTAGGACTTGTCACAGAATATATCTTGCCAATTTCTTTAACCATAAATCTAACAAAACACAGTGAGGTTTATGCTTAAAACAAGGCAGGAAAACATTCTGCCAACATTTTATAAATAATATATTAATTAAAATAATGAAATAACATATTTTATTGTAAATATAACATCAGTTAGGTTTACTTAGTTTATTTATCTCAGAAAACACTGCTGAAGACATTATTGGTAAAATAGGTACAGTAACATTCTAAATAATGGTAAATAATGGTAACACCTCATTAAGTTACCCTTAATAATCCATGCTTAACTAAAGGAAACACTTTGAGGGAAAATTTCTATATGTTAGTTTTTATTATTTTTGATTTTTAGTAATTCCCAGTAAAAGATCTAAATATCCTTAAACAAAAATTACTTTGAATCAAAATTGTATAACTTATTAGGACTTGTCACAGAATATATCTTGCCAATTTCTTTAACCATAAATCTAACAAAACACAGTGAGGTTTATGCTTAAAACAAGGCAGGAAAACATTCTGCCAACATTTTATAAATAATATATTAATTAAAATAATGAAATAACATTTTATTGTAAATATACAACAATTTGCCTATATACATATTCCCGAAATAGGTATCACAGGTTCAAAAAATAATAATATTAAGCAGCAAAAACTGTTATTAAATCATCATATTAGAATGATTACTGAAGGATCTTGTGACACTGAAGACTGAAAATTCAGCTTTGATCACAGCAATAAATTATATTTTAAAGTATTTTAAAATAGAACACTGTTATTTTAAATTGTAATAATATATCACAATATTACTGTTTTATTGTTTGTTTTTGTATTTTTGATCAAATAAATGCAGCCATGATGAGCATAAGAGACTTCTTTAAAAAGTAATAAAAATCTTACTGAACTTTTGAACGGCATTGTATATACCACATAACATATAATGATTAACTAAGATGGGTGACTCAAGACACCACAAAAAAAGTCTCATCTAGGAGCAAGCTCACTGATTTTACGGGATCGTTCACCCAAAACTGAAAATTCTATTGTTTTGGATGGGCAGGCATCACTCATTTCTTTCAGAAAAGGTAAACAAAAAAACAAAAACAAAAATAATAATAATAATAAATAAAAAATAGAAAAAAAAAAAAATAAAAAAAAAAAAAAAATCAAACGGAAAATTCTATCATCATTTTTTTTTTTTATATCTCTTTTTATTGTCCATGCAATGAACATCAATGAGGTCCAATCAGTGTTCTTTTAGGAACACTGATTGGACAGACAAACTTTCATTGGACAGAAATGGTTCTTTAAAAGATCTTTTTTTGTGTGTGTGTTCCACTGAGAAAATAAAAGCCTGCACATTTGGAAAGAGATGAGTGACATGGATTATTCCTTTAAAAGACTGGCTGACTGACTTCTGGCATTGGATTTGATTGTGGCAAAATGACACATGAAAATATTTACTGGTAAACCATCTGTTTCTTGCAGAGATGTGACCGTGTGTGCTGCTGACGCAACTCAGACTGACCTTTGATGATATTAGTTTGAAGCAGACATGAGAAGGTTTGGCAGATAGTAAAACACGAAATCGAAGCATCTTCACGCTGATTAACTGTGCTCCTTCTGTTTGCACAAATCCTGGGCTATATTCCAATGTTACAGAGAAAATCAACCTTAGGGAGAAATGTCAATGATTAAGAAATATTTCAGATTCTGCACTATTTCTAGGTCACTATT
>NW_015646352.1:956512-960702 GCF_001515625.1 Sinocyclocheilus rhinocerous | reverse complement strand
GTATATAGTATAATATAAATAAAAAATTTTATTTATACCACATGCTCTTTTATTAGTTATTAAATTATTTCATAGACACAGATTTTATAACATGTAAATAAAATATATAATATAAATGTAATCATATATTTACAAATAAAATGAGTAAACATATTTTTATGTAAAAATGAATAAAATAATATTACCAAAACATCAGCAATTGCCATTCAACAACCACATGTTCTGTTATTACTTTTATTTTATATAAATAAAAGACACATAACTTATATGTAAATAAATAAACATTTAAAATGAATAATCTAAAGATAAATAAAATGTATAATACAGAGGTTTATTATTCACCCATAAAATTAGCCTATATTTATGTAAAAAAATAATAATAATAATAATTTACTAAAATAGCAGCAAGTGCCCACATGCTCCAGTATTACTGTTATTGTATTATTTTATATTATTATTTATATATATTTAATAAGCCTTACGCAAATATTAATAAACAAAATAAAATGTATAATATAAAAGATCAATCAAATGTATTCATTTTTTTAGTTGTACATAAAATGAGCCTATATTTACGTAAAAAAAATAATAAAATAATGTGATAAAAAATAGCAGAAAGCTCCATGCAACAACCGCATGCAGTCTTTAATTAGCTTTAAATGGCTTTCTGCAAAACTACTTTTTTACTTCACTCTGCTTTTGGTTTTCAAAGCATGTCTTTCCAGGGCCAGGTAAGAAGGTCATGAAAGGGCACAAAGGCGGAGTTATGGAGGGAGGCCCACCACTGCATTGTGCTTTCCGGCCATCAATCAGGCCTGAATCATCTTTGAAAGACAGTCATCTATCAAACCCTCAGAAATATCAATCACTGCAGGGTCAAAATGCAAAAGCGGGTCAAAGAAGAACCACTTGATGCTGGTCTTTCATTTTGAGTCACTAACCATGGCTTTCGTGAAGGCACTCAAGAGATGAAGCGAATGGATTCAGCTGTGGAGGAGGGTAAGGATACAACACACTTCAAATGTTTGCATCCAGCCACAAGTGTAGTGCATTTGCAGCATGTTTTAATAAAATAAAATAAAAATTAAATTAAATTAAATTTAAAAAATACAAGATAAATAAAATATTTTTTTTCTAAACTCAAATTAATTAAGGAATGATAAAATTCTTCAACATACATATTAATTATAATTATATATTAAAATGTACTTTTAATTAAAGCAATCAGTTTCTAATTATATGCGCAGACAGTTTTTTTTATCCATGTGAAGTGGAAGATCATTTATGAGTTGATTTGAAAGCATCAACAAAGCAAAAGTGGTAGGAAGCAACTGACCTGCTGACACTGAGCTTAGACTCATCACATCCAGGACTCAACTTTAATGGGCCTTTAAGCCTGATTGCAGGTCAGGGGCCAACACAGGGGCCAAACACCCAACAAGGACTTGAGGAACATGGAGAAAATGTGCTGGAAGAGGTCTATTTTTTGTATTCTGCTCTGCATTTCTGTACTGATAGTCTGTAATTTTACGCCTGTTTCACTTACCTAAGCCTTATTATAAACAGAAAAGACCTGTCAATCGATTCAATCAAATTTCTGATAAAATTCATTGCATGATACGCTTATTGATTAATTAAAATAATTGCAAACAATCGCATGTCAGCATTTGTCGGTCTTCATAGGAGCATCACTGCTTTGCTTTGAAACTAAAGTTGTCTGTAGACACAGGACAGAGGACACAGTTACAAAAGACTAGAGCGTCTTTCAATAACTGCACTTTGAGATGAACAAGACCTTGTTAGTTTTAATGCGAGGGCATAAAAATATCCCAATGGATATGAGTCACAGTAGCATATACCAACCGAAGTCCAGCGTAGCGTGTCTGTTAATTCCTTTGCGGTTTGGCTTTTTCCTCCACTTCAAATTACTGGGTTGTTATACATTTCACTTTCAAAGTTGCGTCCCAGATTCTATCAAGTCCTTTTCTCAAATAGAATTGCCTGAGAGTAATGACATATTGCAAATCCAGACAGAAACTGATAAAAACAGGGTTTAGCTTTCAACATTTGGAGACTTAAATCTTAAAGTGTGTTTAAGAAAAAATTTGGAGAGTGATTTCCCAAAAAAGCCACCATAAAAAAAACAACAACAACAACGTTGCTTTTTGTCCGACATCAACACTGACTCAATCAATGGAACCAATCTGTTTGTTTAATCAATATAAGTTGAGGGGAAACCTGCTTAAAACATTCATGAGTGGTGTGAGCAAAAACATGTTAGAAATGGTATAATAACGGACAGTGTACTGAAGCCCAATAGCAAACACTTATCAATACCTTAGCAACTACCCAAAACATTCTATCAACCACATAGAAATTGCTTAACAACTACCTACTGTAAGCAACACCCTAGAAGCTATCCAGAAAATACTTGCAACCACCCATAAAACCCTTGCAACTGGGTTACTAGATTACTAACCAAATAAGCTAATTAAGCACATAGCATATGTAAATAAAAATAAATATTTATACATACAATGTTTATATTTATATATAAAATATATATATATTACAATAACGACAGCAAGCACCAAAAATGAAAATGAAAATTCTAGTTCAAAACCTAAAGATTATTAAATGATTATTTCAAACTACACTTTGTTTGAAACAACTAAACCGATTCTAAATATGATAATTTTTTTCAAGTTATTGCAGTTGTTACATTTAGACTCCATAAGATACAAACATCCAGGCTTCTAAAACTTTTAAAATACTGGATAATATATTTAAAAATATTGCACAACCCTATAGATGGTAAAACAGACTTTTGGCAACTATAAACATATTTAGGCTTTATAACATATTACATAATAGACAAAAGCAAAAATCTAAATGATCTCAATCAGTAGAGACTGAAACGGTCCAATACATGCAAACAACCATCAATCACAAGTGCACGACCTCGAGATAAACCTCTACTCTCAACCAATAGAAGTTCCAGAGACAAATGAAATGGCCCAAACTGCAAGGCCAACTGGACGATGGGTGGCCTGATACTGGCGACCCAGGAAAGTCTTCAGTCATTAGTGGATTTATAGCCAACACAAGGCTCTACTCTAGAGGGTCGGAAGAATTTCACCTTTCTGACCTGGTTAAGCCAGGGGCCTAAGATGTGCTGCACTCTTTTGACTAAATGCAATGAAGCCATCTCTTCACGCTCATCAACTGTGTGCCGCCCAGAATGGAACGGCTTGTGCTGGTCATTGTCTGTTTCACATTTTCTGAACAAGCGCTGGGCGGTTATTTGATTAAGCCGGTCCAGCGGGAGCGCTCGGGTTACCGAAAATATTAGCCTCCAGCAGAACACGCTCGGGGACAGAACAGTCAAACGCAATGAAGGGCTGACTTAATCAGCTCATTTTACAGCATTAGAGGCAAAATGGCTGACTATTGTGTTTGCTCCGGCACAGAGCCCTGCTCAAGGTGACCAGAGAAGCAGATTCACAGCTAAAACACAATGTAAACGGTTTTGATAGCCGTTTTATTATTCTTCAGTCAGCACTGTACCATACCAAAGGCCAGAGTCACCGTCAGGGGTCCCACTTAGGTCCTCTATGGTATTGCATACTTGTTGGCATTGCAACTGTTCCAGGCTCCACAAGTCAGAATTTATTGCGATTATAATAAGATACAAGACTCAGAAGATTCACGATTTTGATTTCACGATTCGATTCGATTCACGATTTTTTTTTAACAAAATGAGATTTAAGACAAATTATAAATTAAATGCGTCCTTTTATTATTGCTTGGACAAAATACTGTACGTTTCTTTGTGAAATTGAAATATAACACTATAATAATATACTAATATAGCACTTGTAAATTATTGCTCTTTTGTTGGTTTTGATTGCTTCTATTGTCCTCATTTGTTAGTCGCCTTGGATAAAAGCGTTTGCTAAATAACAAAATTTAAATATAATGTAAATGTAAATAACAAAACTAAATAGAAATTTTAAAACAAGCCCCAAATCAAATAAATAACACAAATAAAAGAAATCTCTTCATATAAACAAACTAAGACTTTGTCTGTGCTCTTTCCATTTAAAATTAGAAGCAACCACTGCATTTTAATCATGATCCAAACAAAGATGCTGCATACATGCAACATGAGCAGTTTTTAATATAAATTA